>NC_141225.1:7450000-7525000 GCF_054856515.1 Filicampus tigris | reverse complement strand
CAATTCTTCTTTTAAATGAAATTTTGGATTTCAAAGCACATTTTTAAGACCTTAAATGTATTATGTGACTAAATGGAAAGTGCACAAAGCTCAAAAGTGTGACTTTCATTTGCAGTAAATCAGACTTCAGCTGCTACACCAAAGACCTGGAGGAAACCAAATGAATTGATTCACGCTGGAGACACACCTCTGAAGGAGAATGAGGTAAGAGAAGGAAGGTGCTTGGACATTTTTCACATAGTTGTGCGAGTTCATTTTCAAAATGAAAGCCTCTGAAAAATGTCAGTGTATCAAAGAAGCACGACGGTTGGAGCGAGAGAGGAGCGGAAAGGCACAATAAATCATGCGAAAAATGTTTCCACATGCGCCGCAGGAAATCGCTTACAGTAGATATGACTTTTAGGTCAAGCAAGGTGTTATCAGTCATTCACGCTGCTCGTTCAGCACACTGTTTGGAAATTCAGCTTTGTGCTTCTTTCATTTCATCCATTGATGGACAACCACACCCATGCTTTTTCATCACCTTTTTCATGGCTTGTTCTAGTTTAACGCCGTGGAAAATGCTCCGAAGAAGCATTATATTGAATGGATGAGGCAGACATAAGGACACACATGCAGTCTAAGTTTTTTGAAGTACTAATGTCAAGCAGTCTGGGTTTTGTCGACTATGTAATTTCCAGAGCTGGGCACTTGGCCCTTTTGTGCCAGTCCGTCCTCTGTCTGCGACTTGGATACCCTTCCGGCCTCGACCCTCCGTCTTTATTCATCAAAATTAGCGCCTCCAGACCACGTCCTTTTAAAGCGGTTCCGTCCGTCCTTACGTCCGCCCCCGCCCACAAAAAACAGCATCCGTGCATGACGCGACGCGGGAGAGATGCTAACAGCAGAGATTTATTTAAAGCTGATTAGCTGGCTAATTAACTATTCAAACCCGCTGTGGACACGCTTCAAACACGCCACTAGTATACCCAACATACATACTTCCACGTGCATACTTACTTGCTTTACTATGAATTCCTGCATCATCTTTAATGTGGCTTACAAACACAGACACATACACTCACATGCATTCACTCACTTCTTATTCCCTATAAATTTTATCAGCAACCTTTTTTCAAGTGGTTCAGCCTTTCTCCGCAGCCATGGGGTTGACGCAGCAAATTAATGGCTGTTGGGAGTTATCCTGCGAGCTAACTACTAGCGGGGGGAGGCAGCTTAATTTATATAGCACATTTAATACACAAGGTAACTTGATGTGTTTTGCACGGAATTCAAATTGCTCTAAATTCAAGTGATTCACACTTAAGGCATGTGTAGAGTGACTAATAGTGAGCAGAGCTGCTGCTTCACTTGTGTTTATATAAAGTTAAAGGGCTCATAGTAATGTTACAAGTAGTTGTGAGTTGTAGAAGAGATACTGTATTACAATTTTGCCGACGTCTGTAACCTTAACATACCTTTGCTCACTGGACCGTTTGCAATATTTTCTCCTCTTATGCGCGTGCGTGAGTCTTGCTCAACCCTCTCGAAGCAACAAGCGGCTTTGACTGCTGATTGGCTGTTACCCAATGCACGAGCAACCAATCAGATGGTGCTGTGGGTGGTCAATGCCGGACACAGTCACAGCCTAAAAAAGGCAGATGCCGATAATCTGCAAAATGCCAAATATCGGCCCCGATAATCGGTCTATCTCTAGTTGTGAGTATATATTTATTTTTATCCTGCTTAAGTATTTGTTCTTTTTGGTGTTGATTTTCTACAGTGCATTTCCGGAGCGAAGAAGAAAGAGAGAGGTGAATTAGAGCGAGGTTGTTCAACTTCAATGAAAACGCAAAAAATACACTGTCCTGCTGTGTCGGGTTTTAAGTAGGGAAGACGCCAAAGACGTGCATGATCTCGATCTTGATGAAGTCGCGAGCACGTTACGGCGGCAGCTGCGGCGCTGCGCGAAGTTTGCCTTTATACTTGCGCACAACTCACACACGTTTTGAAAATGTGTTACAGTTTCATTCCAAGTCGGGGGTTGTCGCTACGGCTACTGACGAGGTCACAGCAGGGAGGAATTTCCTCTGCCTTTTTTGGATATCGTGCTTGCTACAACAAAGGGGCCTAGATAACTAGACGATGCATTTGATTGAATTGCGAAAACGATCTGGAAGGTGGTGGCGAAGGTGGTACATGTGTGCGTATGCTTTTACACACACATGCTGCGAGGTGGTCTGTGGCAACAAATAAATTGTCGGGGGAAACTGTACGTCATCGCAACATGGGACATGACGGACCGATCACAAGAGAGAATGCGCGCGGCGTCGTATACTATACGCAGGAACAATTTCTGACATGCATGTAGCGTACACACGCGGAACTTAACTTTGTGCAAACAAATGATCAGTCGCTTCAGCACAACTCCTGCAGTAAGATAATATTGTGCGAACTAACACGATTAAACACCTCCGGATAGTGGTGCAACGAATCGACACCACCGTGCAGGCCAGTTTCAAAATAATTGCATTGATGTCCATGTATTAATTTGTAAGCTTTTAATTTGAAGATAGCCTTCGTGTTGGCGGCGTTACGTTAAGAAAATATTTGCAGCCTCCTTGACATGTCTAAATGACAGCACACACCAAATAAACTGTTACCCGTGGCAGCAAAAAATCCTTTTTTTTTTTTTAGGTACTCAATATCAATTGATATGAAATGCTTATATCGTGATACAGCTTTCATACAAATCGACCAGCTCTAGCTTAACATAATAATATTAATTATATTAGGTTTGCTACCACTGTGACCTCATTTGGCTGTAAACTTTGGTAGTGGGAAGGGATGTGTTGCGGTTCTTCCTTTTCTAAAGTCAAACAGGTTCTTCACAGTCACAAATACCTTCAGAAACAAGAAAATGACAGCAAGTGCAGCAATAATGTCTGTGCTTTCCTGTGGTGTATTCTGTTACTAAGATGGTCATTATATAGCGTGTGTGAGCTCGAAATGTAGTATGCCAGCATGGTCATAAACCTAGGAACCTGTTTATATAAACTCTTGCTATAGGACAGGACTGGGCCTGTAGATTCTGTGGCTGTGGATCCAGCGCTGCAGTCAGCTCTGCTGGGGGGCTCCGGGGCACTGCCATCGCTCTTTCCCTCTGCCGACGCTCAAGATCCTGCCAGCAGCCCCGAGGCCGGCAGAAGGCTGGCTGTCCCGGAGGAGAACGGCGATGCTGAGCCGGAGCCTTTAAGGAATGGGGCAGGCCATACCTCTGAGACTGAGAGCAATGACAGTGGCGTGTCGCCTGGGGACAAAGACAACTCCCCCGGGGCCTCACAGGACGTAGAAGGTGAGAGAAACTCCACTCAAGACTAGGGTTGCAAAATTCCAGAAATTAATAGGAATATATGGGAATCAGAGGAATAAACCAGAAATGTATGAAATTGAAATTGTCTCTTAATTGGAATCTAAACTATAGTAGGGGGCATTATATTTTAGCACAATCCAGATTTTATGCATGTACAATTGAACATGAAGAGCCCATTGCCTGGAAGGCTTTATTTTGAGAAGCTTGACTGAATAGGCTTTTTCATGTGCGTCTCGAACTGGATTGTTTGGGAGAGATGGGCTCTTTTTGTTTAACACTTTGATTTTGTTTGTATTTTTGTTGTTTCTTTAATGGGTTCAGTCAGGGGGATCGGTAATGTTTGACACATTGTTGTTTGTTGTTCAATAAAATATTTAAAACATTTAAATTCTTTTAATTTAGAATTCTATCACTGCGCATGGATGTCTGCTGATGACAAAACAAAATATACTGTACTCGAATGTGATACATTTTCCATTTATTTTTTCAGTTTGGAATATTTTTAAAATTCAGTAAGATTAGTTTCCCATGGAAATTTGCCAGAAATGTTCTACCTCTTTGCAATCCTACTCAGGAGAGGAAAAATGATTTGATTTATCATGACCCCGTTGTCTTTTTTTTATTTTTATTTTTTTATGTTTCTTCTCACAATGTGCTAGTTGGTCCAGACCTGTCCGATCCCAGCAAGAAGCGGCAGTATGTCAGGGGCTTCTTGTTGCGTTTCCAATTCATGCCCGCCTGTGTACAGAAACCAGAGGGTCTCCCACCAATCAGCGATGTGGTGCTTGACAAGGTGAGTACATTGTTTGGTAGAGGTTAATGGTGGTTGGGTTGATTATTTTTTTTATGATCTTTTTCTACAGCCTTATACAAAGCTCTTTAAGCATGGATTCTATATCCTTGGTATCTAGTTTAAGGTCCATGTACTCATAAATTGTTTGTCCTATGTAGTAAGAAAGTTGACTGCAATTATAGGATGTTGAATAAATGCTTTACAAGCTGTTTGCCCATTTATTTGACATCCTACAAGTCTACTGAATTGTCTCACTAGTGAGGAAAAAAAGAGCATACTTGTATATGGTCCTGAAGTTGAACCAATGCTCAAATGGCTTTCTATGATGGCCACAAAATCTCTCTTTTTGCTACATTTCAGAGCTTGCAGGATATCTATGCTGTTTACATCCTCATTTATCACTGTCTTCTCTGCATGCCCATTTTATTGATTTGCAACATCATAGCTCTATGTCTATTTCTTGACCTTCTCTATGCCTGGAGGCATGTGTTCCTTTGGTGGTAAAACAAAATTTCAGCCTAGCAGCATCAATTATTATCACAGAGAAACTCTGCTTCTGTATCATGAGATTAGATTTGAGATGAAGATTTAAACATACTGTACAACTCACTTTTTCCAACTATTAAGATACTGTGGCCTCTTATACACTGCCCGTAAAATACAGCATTTTCCGTTCTTTCCATGTTCTCGTATGTAAAAAAAAAAATGCATGTGTGCCACTACTGTATTGTTCCTGACTTCTCTTCAAAAGTAGTTATATGATGCTACGTAATCAAATTAAGTAATTAATATGATGGGGATTTTTTTTTTTTTTTTTTTTTGCTACAAAATATTTTCGTACAGTACAAAAGCTTTGGACTCCAGTAACACGTCTTCTGTGAAAACAAATACAGCGCAGTTCAGCCTCTGGCAAGACGGCATCATTGGCCAGCGATATGCTTTTGGCGGTATGTCAAAATGTGTTCATGCCTTTGCAATTGAATATCAGTCCAACACAAAAAGTCATTTAACACCATTAGTGGAGCGTAATTATTCAGACTCTTTAATCGATTACTATTGCACTTGTCAGAATTTTTGATTTTCTAAAAAGAAGGCACATTTGCAGAGGTGGCCATTCTGTCAGGATTTGACGGGAAACTTAAAATAACTGACAGACTATGCTCAGACGTAAGTGGGTTTTCGTCCGCCACTGGAATTGTCACTAACCAGGTCAGTAAAGGCGGACATTGTCAGTCAGTCACTGACGGACTCCTGCTTCGCTGACGACCAAAATGCATGGCGAGGCTGCATTCAGCCATTTTGGTCCTCACCTTTGGAATAGCCTGCCAGAGGATGTCAGGTCTGCAGAGACTGTTGATATTTTTAAGAGGAAGCTCAAGACACACCTTTTTAGTTTGGCTTTCAACAACTTTTAAATAATTTATCTTTTCTTTTGATTGAAGATAATTCTATGTTTTGCTTTGAATGTTTTAAAGCACTTTGAGTTGCATTTTTATGTATGAAAAGTGCTATATAAATAAAATGTGATTGATTGATTGATTGATTGACTGAAGGAAACACGTGTTGCGTGTCTTGCGTGTGGTTGTGCACGTGACTACACCGGGGTTGCTTTGACTGGAGAAGAGGAGGGGCTTCTCCGACAGGGAAAAAAAAAAAGTTTGAACATCACTAGTCAATCTGGTTGTATTGGCTGCTAAATGCTATCTTGGTTGACACAGTAAATAAGTCAATCCACTCAACAGATATGTCAACTTTCATATTCTCCAACCCTGCTCCTTTTCTATCGATCCTGGCCGGTAAAGGACGCTGGCAGTGTTGTATATCTTTCAGTCCCACAGACTCCAATATCATTGGTGTGTGAGTGGACAATATCAGTGGCGATGTTGTCCCACATTGTTTTAATTTCGCCACATAATTTCTGTGTGTGTGGGGGGCCGGGGGCTGCATGTGTGTGCGCTTGTGTTAGGCTTGAGTGTGATGTTTTAAGTGCGTTCTTGACTGTTGCCGATGCAACGCCAAAGGACGAGTAGGCTCAGAAGATGATGATGAAGAGCTGACAGTCCTAAAATAGTGGTGATGAACTGGAATCCTTTTTTTAACAAAGTATTAAAACAAACTAAAAAAAATACCCTGTAATTTGGCGATGACGGAAGCGCTGCTAAGGTGACGGAGGGACATCAATGACAAATGACAATGACAGATTTGGTCGGCTTCAAATAATGACGGACTGATGATGACGGACAGTTGGCCTGGCCGCTAGCGAATAACGTATGACCGAGTGGCAAAAGTAATTGACTCGCCCACCTCTGCCGATTTGATCTTACACAAAAGATGTTATATTATTAAATATTCCGTTTTGATTTGAACTTTTTATTGTGCAACAAATAATGATCCAATTGTGGCTTGCACACACGCACAGCTGCAGAAATATATATATATATATATATATATATATAGATATATAGATAGATATATAGATATATATTTATTTATAATATATTTAAATATCCCACTTCCGCTGTGCAAACTGCAAATGTGGATTAATGCTGGGTCTCCTGTGTGAACGAGGTTCCTGATTTTTGTATTTGAGTCTGTAATGTGAAGCGTGAGGGTTTGCTGAAATCCTGTTTTGATTTAAATCCCACTGCAATTATGTCACACTTGGCAACATTGAGATGCCGTTCCCTGCCCCCCACCTCTGTCGAAAAAAAATTGTAAACTGGCTGATGTCAAAACTAGTAATTAAAGATCTCACGCAGGACAAAGAGTAGAGAGGTCAATGAACTGAATGCTTTTATTTATTTATTTATTTATTTATTTCCCCTCTCTCTTTCCTCACTATTGTCCCTCCCGCTCCTGCGTTCCTTTCTTTCCCTCCACATCTGCTTCTGACTTTTCTCACTGGATGGCCTGCTGAGCCGGGCTCACATAACGTATTGTTAAAAAAAAAAAAAAAACTTTTAAAAAATACTCCAAGCAAAACAACTAATAATGTAGCACAGCTATCAGTTGCGACAAGTCACCCTTAGGCCAACTTTTGTCAGAAATGCACAGCTTTTTTTTCTCTGCCCTTTCTCCAATATCACTGGAGGATGACTGCTCCCCCTGCTGTTGATGATTCACTCATACCATTGCAGCCATTTTCTATAGCCCTATTCTATTGCCCACCTTAGGGTCATGGGTGAGCTGGAGCCTGTTCCAACTCTCTTTGGCGAGAAAAGTGGGGCATACACTGGACTGGTCAACAGTCAACTGCGGGGCACATATAGAAAAACTACCATTCACACTTGCATTCACACTTAATGGGTAATTTAGAGTTTTCTGTTGATCTGACATGTATGCCACTGCAGATGAACCAAAACAAGTTGCCTTCTCGAGCGGCGGATCCCAGGGTGATTTCCAGGGGACCCGATTTCACACCTGCCTTTGCAGACTTTGGCAGACAGATGAGCGGTGCACGAGGCGCTATGGTGAGTCTCATAAATACCCAAACAAACACTTCTGGATCTTATTGACTACTTTGTTTCGAACCACAATAATGTACTTACTGGATTAAGCCTATCATCTCGTGGGTGAAGAAACTTGTGGTGTGTACTAGTTTGGATTGGAAATATACGTTTTTTGACACCAGTCCTCGACATTTTCTGACAGACCATTGTCCCCTTTAAAATAGTTATAGTCCAGCTAATAGATACCATGTATCAAGTAGTCAACATAAATAAGCGCCTCCCTCAAATACATTCCTGACTTTTTCCCCATTAAGAAAAATCAAATTGGTAATAACTGTATGTAACAGACTTAAGATGGACGCTGGTACTCATGAAGGCGAAGACTCAGGCAGGAGTCAGGAAAAATACCTTTTTATTATGTGATCCATGTCACATTCACACAGGTAACGGAGCAATCTCTCCCCTGCAGCGGTTGAGAAGATACACAAATGAGGCAAAATCTTTGAGTCTTACATAGTTTAGCATCACTTTTACCAAACAAAACCAACTGTAAAAGTCATATACAGACTCATAGTAGGTTCAGGCCACGTTTCTATGCAGTTTGAAACAGGAGATACAACTTTTACACTCGCTATCTTAAAACAATGGAGGGAGCATTGTAGCACGTCTTACCCGGAAAGAAGCTGTTTCTGCTTTGCCGGGAAAGCGCAACTACGTCACACAAGTGCCCCTGTATGGCTCATTAATAAATGCCTACCTTGCTACAGCAGACAACGCAAAACCAACAAACATATTTACAAAATGGCCAATGTAGATTCATAATGCACACAAATAACCCTTGTACTGTTTAACCAGAATATGTTGAGTTTTGAGAATGATCACAAAATTAATAAAGCAAAATATAAAACTAAATATTTACTGGGCTACATGTACACAGTCATTCACATGCAGGCATTTAACTGCAGAGCCAACACTAATGCTCTTGTTAACCAAAGATGAATAAGTGTCAATCTTTTTTTAATGTTTTCATTAGGGATGTCACGATATCCAAATATATCACGATATGAAGCTCACAATACGGTAATTATCACAATATTGTGGGGAGGTTGGCGATGTATAAAAAGATCACAATACTATATAAAAGCGCACAATATTATAAAAAAAATAAAAAAATCTAAAAAAAAACATGACAATATTCAGTTTTTGTACATAATAGCATTCACAAAGAAATAGGCTTGGCCAGTCATGGGCTCCTATTGGCAATTAGCGTGGGTCTTAAACATTGGTGGCATCAAATTAAACTCCACTAATAAACCAACCACCACAGGGTGCTGGAACTGCACATATGGACAACAACATAGTCTTTTAAACAGTTTTACTGCTATTAATATCGTGACATAACGACGATATATTGTGGCAATTTTAATATCGCAATATCACGATATTGCCGATATTGTAACATCCCTAGTTTTCATTTATGAGAGGCCTGCGGTTTGGTTTGTCAGTAACAGTAGAAATCTAGCTTCAATTTTGACCCTTTACCTACATGTAAACGAAAAGGTCCCAGTGAATATCATCTCATTATTAGCTCTGTTATTCACTATTTACATCAATATTTATGGTTTCTCCCATATTAAGGTGATTTATTAAGCGATCAATTTAATGGTTTTTACAGAATGCATTATGAACTGTAATGTTCAGCCATTTATTGAATCAGTAACCACAGTAAAACACAAAGGCAATGAGCACATTCACACAGGAGCTGCTGTTGGCTACAGCTCTCACTCAGACATTCATACGCAGACTCGCCTATGTCACACCCCACACCACTCGGCTCCGCCCTTTAAGACACAGACACTACATTACGTTGAATATTTTCTATTTATTTTCAAAATGTCTAACTGTCCTTTATCATTAATTTCCTGTCTTCACGCACAGCTAATGAACATGGGCACGCGGCGGCCTCCTCCTCGGAAGATCATCATGAGCGTGTCTGTGAACGACGAAGTTATACTGCAGAAGGCAGAGAATGCCTGGAAGCCGGGCTCCAAGCGGGAGTGTGTTGTCGACGACCCAGAGACGCTCAGGACACAGGTAGGGGAGTGTATTTTACCTACCATGTGCAGGTGGAATTGATGCATGCTTTTTTTTTTGTGGTGTCCTGTCTCCTTCAGGAGCTATTCAGGAAGGTGCGCAGCATCCTGAACAAGCTCACACCTCAGAAGTTCAGCCAGCTGATGAAGCAGGTGACGGACCTGACCATCGACACGGAAGAGCGATTAAAGGGGGTGATCGACTTGGTCTTCGAGAAAGCCATTGACGAGCCCAGCTTCTCTGTCGCCTACGGGAACATGTGCCAGTGCCTTGCTGAGGTAAAGCTGCAACAATTAATCGAATAACTTCAGTAATTCCGTTAATATATACAGTGGTACCTCTACTTACAAACGTCTCTAAATACGAAATTTTCAAGTTACGAAACAGGAAAATATTGCTTGTTGTTACGAAAGAAATTTCAAGATACGAAAGGTAAAAATACAGTATGGGCTGCCACTCGCAGCTTCGGAGTTTCTTGGACGCAACATACTCATAGCTGCTCTGCCATTGGCTAGCCTAGCATCTTCCTCGCATCCCATTGGCTAAGAGGAACCTCGACCATATGTGTCTATGTGTGCAGATAGACAGGTAGGTAGATAGATATGTGATAGATATGTCTATGCAGCGTCCTCGTCATTCGCTCCTAGGGCCATTAGGTATTCCGATAGTTTTACGTGAATTAGAAAGGAGGAAAAAAAGGGACAAAATCTTTTCTTTCTTTTTTTTTTTTGTCCATACAAAGAAAGCCAGAGATAGAAAAAGTATGAAAAGGGGATGCGTTTGGTTGATCTCTCCAAAGAATATGACCGTCGCCACGTCATTAAATCAGTTATTTACAAAACGCCAGGCAAAAACCACTTCTGAGAAAGTACATGAACCAAAGAGGGCAAAAAGCGATGAGGACAGCAATTAAAAGGTAAACGACCATCATTTTTATTCTTTACTCTATTCTTTGTTTTTTTACATTATGCACAACTCTCATTTATTGTGCAATAATCTAATTGTAACATGTATTTGTTACATGTTTTGATGCATTTTTATCCTTTATAAAACATTTATGTCTGAATATTGGGGGGCTTGGAACGTATTAGGGCATTTACATGGAAAACAAGTCTCTACTTACAAAATTTTCTACTTAAGAAATTTCTTCCAGAACCAATTAATTTCGTAAGTAGAGGTACCACTGTAGATTAAAGGAAAATCTCTGCCTCAAACCTTCTTAAGGATCACTTTCTTATGGACGAATGTTACTGCAGTCGCACTCACCATTCCGAATAGAAATTAGTTGGCACGATGGCCACAAGCCAAGGAGGATAGAGAATGTAAAAGAATGTAGCGTTTGGGATCATTTTGTATAGTCTGATGCATTTTGCTCCCTCTGACTTTGCGGGTAAAACTGCCTGCTCAAAATACAGCTGTGAAGTCATAAATATTTGTTACTACTTAAATAAATGGAGGGGAAAAAAGAGGCCAAACACAAAAAAAAAGGAAAAAAATGCTGTCTATACTTACTCTAGTACGGTTCAAGATTCCATCCAACGCACACAGCATTGTAAGAATATGTGGTCACAGCACAAGAAGGCGTGCTCGTTTCCCACAGTTATTGTTAGAATGTTTACCTCACACAGGCATCATATTTTGTAGAAAACAGAAAAGAAATAGATCAACTGTTTCTTTGTGGGCCTGTGGCCTAACTGTGTGTTGATTCAAAGTGACTTCATTGGGCAGCGCCTTTGTTTTGGTCGCCAACTCGGCCATGGACTTGCCGCCATAGCTCCGCTTATTGTTTGTCAATAAACTCACCCAGTAATGCAAGTTGGCAAATATTCTGCTATTTTGAGTTCATATTTTAACAAATAGGTGCTTTCACACCACCATATGAACCTGAAACGTTACATTTTGTAATACCAATCTAAGATGTTGCTGTTGTATTTTGCAATATCTTTCTACCTCAGGATTATTTTATCACTTAGTGACCTTTAAATTAAGACATTTTATAATTTAAAAGTGTGGCTTGATTGGTTGTAATTCATTAGTTTAGCTTGGAAAAACACATGAGCTGAAAAATACAACTCTATATTGATATACTGTATTTCAATTTAATGGCATCATTTTAAACACACGCGTACAGCCATTTTGGGTCCAATGAGAAGTAATGTGTACAGTAATGTGTTACTGCTTAACAATAGACACACATTGGACAACGAGGAGGGCACAACGAAAAACAATGCCATAATGCATAGCAAAAATTTGCATGGGGTTCGTAATGCATTTACTTTTTTTGTAACTATGGAAATGTTCATTAATTGTTCACTGTCCCGTATTGAACAAATAATCAAATTAAATCAACAAGATACACACTGGCATGTTATTCCACAATTTTTACAAAGTGTCAGCCAGTTATATTATTTTTTTAAGTTGTTTTTAAAGTTATTAAATGTACATGAAAAATAATTATCAAATTAGATATAAAATATTAACTTTTAACTACTGCGAATTGTGTACACATGTGAAGTGTCCCTTTAGAAAATCAGAACATTTAAAAATCCAATTTTTTTCAGACAATACAATCATCTGAAAAATCACCTGATCTTCCCTGATTTCCGATCAGGTGATGGGACAACCATAAATTCCGATTACAACGTCGCTGTAGGAACATAAACCAAGGACCACCTATTTCCACCTCATGCATATACCCGCCTTTTGTTGTTAAGATCGATGTATCGATGTACTGAGAAAATATAACACAAATAATTAAAAAAAAAAAAAAAAAGCTGTCATCAAAATGTGCTGTGCAGTTTTGGCATAGTTCTGCTCACAAACAAACACATGAAGTCCAAATACATTTCGCAAGCATTATTTGTGCAAATGCTAAATGTTCACAGTCTTTTTCTATTTCTATTTGTGTGTGTGCGTGTGCGTCTGTTTGTCTGTGTTGGACTATACAGCTCAGAGTGCAAATAGCAGACAAGCCCAACAACACAGTCAACTTTCGCAAACTGCTTCTCCACCGCTGCCAGAAAGAGTTTGAGAAGGACAAAGTGGACGATGTGGTGTTTGAGAAGAAGCAGAAAGAGCTGGACTCTGCCGATTCGGTACGTGACTGTTTTTTAGGCTAGTGATTTTTCAATCAGTGTGTCGAGAGATTATTGTTGGGGCCGTGGGAAATTATTCATCCATCCATTCTTTGAAACGTTTATCCTCACCAAGGTCGCGGGCACACTGTAGTCCATTCCAGCTATCTTTTGGCAAGAGGTGGTGTCCACCTTGAATTGGTCGCCTGCCAATTGCAGGGCACAAATAGACATTCACATTCACCTTTCACACTCGCATTTACATCTACAGATGATTTAGCGTGTTCAGTTCACCTACAAATGGCATGTTTTTGGAATGTGGCAGGAAACCACGCAGGCACGGTTAGAACATGCAAACTCCACACAGGAAGGCTGGAGGCCTTATTTTAGCCCATAAACTCTGCACTGTGAGGCGTACATGTTAACACGCCAGCCGCTGCAACGCCGGAAATGATTCAATTGCACTAAGTGGTCCGCCAATCATTATTTTAGCTTTTTTTTCAAATAGATTTTTAAAGCTGCTTCGAACATTTTTTTTTATTTTGCGTTTTATCACATTTATTATTTATTTTGAGTTACATATTTTCTTGATGTATTGTATTTTTCTTTTTTATGATGTCCTTGCAGTCCACGGAGCGTGAGCGACTTCAAGAGGAGTTAGAAGAGGCCAAGGACAAGGCGCGGCGGCGATCCATCGGTAACATCAAGTTCATCGGGGAACTCTTCAAGCTCAGGATGCTGACGGAGGCCATCATGCACGACTGCGTGGTCAAGCTGCTGAAGAACCACGACGAAGAGTCTCTTGAATGCCTGTGCAGGCTGCTCACCACCATTGGCAAAGACCTCGACTTTGAAAAAGCCAAGGTGAGCCCCCAGGTCACATTTTGTCTGCAAACATCTGAAATGAAACTGATTAAAGGAGACACAGAGAACACCTCCACCTTGCAGTTTTGAGTCATCAACTCCTTTCTTGTTTAATTTAATTCCCTCCTCAGCCTCGAATGGATCAGTATTTCAATCAGATGGAGAAAATTGTGAAGGAGAGGAAGACGTCGTCTCGGATACGCTTTATGTTGCAGGATGTCATTGACCTGAGATTGGTGAGTGTGTGGACATGTCGAAGCCCTCTCTGTATGATATTTGTCTTACCTATGTAACATGTCTTTTTTTTAAGTGGGATACACACATACCAATTTTATAAAATGAGAGACCCCATACGACAAGGAATAAATGGACAAGTGTGTTCTTACTGCTCTTAAAGTTTAATGAGTGAATGAGTTCAGGTTAAACCGTGTTTTTCTTTTTCTTTTGTTGCTTTTATTGGTAAATCCGAACGAGCGTCATGGAAACAGTTCAATTGGAAACGCCGAGCTGCATCCTGTCTGCGCATGCTCTGTCTTGACATAAAAGCGCGATGACGTTGTCGTATACGCACTTTAAAATTCAGCGTCTTAAACAGAGCTCATCTGTGACAGGCGAACTTGATTTAAAGAATTTGTAACTTGTTTTTATTCATCAGTTGCTTCACTAAAACTGTTGAAACTATCACAACTACTGTGATAAGAAGACAAATGAACTCGGTCTTGATAAATCACGTGATATTTACATCGATCTCCTCATGTCACACGGCTGTAACACGGCCGATCTGATTAACTGAGTGGAACATGTAACGGGTCTGAATACTTTTCGTACCCACTGTACCTCACTCGCCGTGTACCCACTGTACCTCACTCGCCGATTGCATGTACACAGTCTTGAAGTCAGTCAGTCTTGTTTCATAAACTACTGAGTTCAGTAGTTAAATAATTCAACACAAACAAAGCAACTTCACATGCTGGCTCATCAGTAGTGATAGTCTGCATACCATCCTTAGCAATCGCTACCACAAACGTATGTAACATCACATGTGGTTTTAACAAATGCTTGCACTATGCACAAATATTAAGTCATTAAACCCACCTTTTGGCATTTGTGCAAAATAATTAATATTGAAGAATACAGGCAAATTGTAACGGGAAAGTAAACTACACCGTCAATTCGTAGCTGCACTGGGAAAGAAGCAGGAACATACTTTAGCTTTTAATGGTGCATGAGGTGTATTCAAGGACTATCAGCAAAAAAAGTCATCTTAAACGAAAAATGCAAACATTGTATTTAACTACACCACCACCAAGATTCCACCAGATGGTGCCAAAGTAGGTGAATAACAGAAAATAGGGATCCCAAACATTGCGAATGCCAAACCACAAATTCTCTGCACTGTGCAACGCTTCAAATGAAGGCTTGCCATGCAGGTTTTTGTGACCAGTGAACCTGACACTGCCACATGTTCATCCCTGTCTCTGCAGCACAACTGGGTGTCCAGAAGAGCTGACCAGGGGCCCAAAACCATTGAGCAGATCCACAAGGAGGCCAAAATTGAAGAGCAGGAAGAGCAGAGAAAAGTGCACCAGCAACTGCTTTCCAAGGAGAACAAGCGACGAGGAGGTAAGGGCCCCCTTCCAAATCCTTCTTATAGGGCTTCCAGTCACATCTGCATGGCTATGGAGCCTGCGAACATTTCCATTTTGTCCCCATAACCCTAAAGATATTATGTTCTATTTCATCCCTGCTGACTTCGGCAGGCGCTGCTTATAGTACTGAATGTTCCCTTCGCAGTGGGCAGTTTTTGAGTATTCATACCAAAATAGTCACCTGTAAAACCTGGGTGTGTATAAGACGAGAGGTTTGTTTCTTAGGGAATCTTCTCATGTGAACACGAGGATTCAGAGTGAAAAAAAGGACCCTCTAGCGATCATCAACAAAACCTCCCCCTGTCAGAAAACCCTCAGTCCCTGAGGTACTGTAGTCCATACATGGATTGGACAGACCCTCTGTAATGTGATCTTGGGCAGCGATCGTCCTTGTCCTCTACCACCACAGTCAACACAACAATAAGTATAAGTAATAATAAAAAAAAGTCACGTTCATCTTATGGCCACGTTTTCACTAACAAGTTCATTTTATATATTTTTTGATCAGTAAAATGAAAACAGTTGCCATTTTCTATTTTATCAATAAATTCGGGAGAAATTAGGAAATAAGTGACTCCATGAATAACGCCCCTTGTTTATGAGGAGAACGGCCGCGCCCCCTAGCGTTCTATCCCTGTTCGGCCAGAGTCACGGGAGTAACCGATTCCAAACTCTCCAGTGGAAATCAATGTAATTTCATTGCTTATAACGTCCAAAAACGGCAATCAATTGGCACTAAAATTTATGTGGACATCTCTATTAATGCCCACTTCAACATATCAAAAGGATTAACCTCTCCGTGGCTGATTTATATGAGATTGAGGAAATGTGGAAGTGAGCAGAGCTACATAGCTTTATGCTGGGACGAGCACACACTGCTTCTTTGCTTGAAAAAAAACCACCCAAAAAACACTGCTTCTTTGCTGATCACGGTTAGGACGAGCGAGGCATTTAACACCAGTCAGGATATTTACAGAGACTGAAGTGGGAATGAGGAGACGTGCACATTTGTTTGAATGAGGAATGGCCCCAGCAAAGCCGGGAGAAGGGGCGCTGACGTCGTTCACAGCTGGCAGAGGCAAAAAAGTAAACCACGTGCCGTGTAGCCTGGGCGCTAACTTGAGGCTAACTGGACAAAAACCTTGGCCACTCTGCGGCACATGCTCTAACTATTATGTTGAGCTGAATAAACAAAGGAATCAGTAACCTTATCTTAACGGTGGGATAGGTTACAGCACACGACCACACCATGTCTCAAACAAAGGGGGACTCAGCCTCAGGAGGGCGAAGCTTTTGCTGCTCCGACCAATGTGGTCTCAAGGCTCCCGGAGAGGGAACAATGACGTCAATAGACAATTCTTTTTTTCTTCAGGGTTGAGAAGTATCCAGTAGTATGCCTAACGCCAAGCCTGAAGAATAATAATCTAGGGTTCACAGGTGACTATTTTGGTATGCATATTCGAACTGCGCATGTGCGAAGGGAACATTCAGTGCGGCCCACATAAAATAACGTGGTGGGCCAGATCTGGCAGGGGGGCTTGAGTTTAACACCTTTGCTCTAACCCCTTGCTTGTAATGGTGGGTGCGTCACATTTTGTTTCATAGATCTGCGAGAGCAGAGAGAGCCGCGTATGCCCAGAGAGGAGACCTGGAATACCGTACCCATGACCAAGAACAGCAGGACCATTGACCCAAATAAGATCCCAAAGATCTCCAAGGTGAGCCACCGCTGCAATGTCACGACTCTAGAATTTATTAGCTGCTGCTTCTCTGACTGGTGACTTGATTTTGTGACATACTATATCTCGTAAGTATCTACTTGTCTTTTGCGGAAATCTGTGCTATATCTTGTGCGGCACCTGCGTGTGACGTGTACCTTAAGTTCTCGACGCCAATTGGCTGTCGCAGACGAGGGACAGACTGGGACCGCATGGGTCGGCTAAATATGCAGACAGGAACTTTGTGACGGATAGGCGATGCGTAGCTTTGATTATTTTACCTTGATTATTTTATTCCTTACCTCGACACACTTGTGTGCCACGGTCCACTGTTTTTGAATCACTGAAATAAAGTCCACAGAAATGGAGCCTTAGTTCCTCTCTGAACATTTAGAACGAAACGCAGATTAATTCTTGTCCTGTAATTGAAGTCTCCCTTAGGTTGGTGTCATCTCTCTTTCTCTCTGTCTCTCTCACTTTCTGTGCAGCCTCAGATGGACGAGAAGATCCAGCTTGGCCCGCGGGCTCAAGTCACGTGGGTGAAAGGCAGCAGCGGGGGAGCTAAGGCCAATGACTCAGGTCTGATCTTTACATTTCGATTTCCAATATCTTCATCCCTCTCTCTGGATATTTTTCATTATGTAATGAATAATGACTAGTTTCTGATGTTGCTTTATAGTTTGCTATAGCTCCTATTCATCTGCTTATCCTTTTCTCCTCTCCTCTTTCAGAACCATCAAGGAGTAGCCTCAACCATTACTCTGCGCTGCAGTCAACACCATCGTCTCAACAGGCCTCGTCAACTCCCCCACAGAACTCAGACTTTGATTCTAGGAGGACGCTCGGAAGGTGAGCAAACCACATACACAGGTCGGTGCATATGCATACTGGCAGAGGTGGGCGCGTCAGTAAATTTTGCCCGTCATTCGTCATACCCTATCGGCCTGGCCACCCATCTGTCACTCAATCATCGTTATTTTAACCGTGCTTCCATCATCGCGAAATTATAGTTCATCGCTGAATTTTAGGACCTCAGCCAGTCCATCACACAGTCATCGTTATTTTAACCACGCTTCAGTCATCTCTAAATAACGGCTTATCACCACTATTCCACCGCCTCCCAATTCCAGCAGTGGCCTTTAGGGCAATGTTAGTCCAGTAATTTGGTATTTTCTGTCGGTAGATTTGTCACAAGGAACATGGAAGTTGTTCAACTGCATATCTGTACAATTCTTCAATAAAGACGTGACACAAAACAGCTAGTTTACAACTGGCTGCAAGAAATTGTAAACATATTACAAATAAATAAATAGTGGAGAGCGGAACTAACACCTGTGGCACGAAGGTATAAAGCATTCTGTGCGACCACTCTACCCACTACCTCGTGAGCTGACACTATTTTACTGGCGCAAAATGTCTACTTGTGAATCTGGTTCTCAATATATACACCCGTTTCAATTTGCGTTTAGGAAGCAACTTGAGATCTAGGTCTATTTTTTTAAACTTGATTTTTATTTATTTTTTTTCAATTTTTTAAAAATATTTGTAACTTTTTTTGCAGTCTAAGAGTGGCAAACAAGCTTTTATTAAAGATTTGGAAATGTATGCAGTTGTACAATTACCATTTACCTTGTGACGAATCTTTAGATGGGAAACACAAAATGACTGGAATAGCTGGAATCAAGAGCCAATTAATCTGGAAGCCAGTTGAATCCTAACACCGGCTGGAATGACGTAAAAGAAGAGTAGGCTCGGCGAAACCGAGATTTAGCAGCAAACACGACTACAGGTCACCAGATTGACCAGCGATGTTCAAACTTTTTTTTTTTTTTTTTCCTGTCGGAGGAGGAGTCCCTGCTCCCCTCCACTAGAAGCAACAGTGGGGTTTTCACCTCTGCGAACAAACAGACGCAAGAGAGAAAGCATATTTCCGTCAGTTGTCAGTGAAATGGGAGTCCGTTAGTGTCGGAATGAGGTCCATCGGTACTGACCTGGTTAGTGACGATTCCGGTGATGGATGAATACGGATGAATACTTCATTTGTGATTTGCCAGCAAAACGGCTATCCGTCAGTGATATTACTGATTGACTTTCAGTACAGACAGAATGCCCACCTCTGCATGCTGGCGTAGGTAGAGTCCAATGTTCCCTATAATTTTCTATGCGTCTGAGCATTCACACAAACATCTTGGGCATTGAGACGTGAGACGTGCACACGGCACCCAAACCAGTATCACACCTGTCCAAAACCTGAGATCATAACGTTTCATGTAGGCAAGTTACAAAAAAAGTCATACCACCTATATATCCAAATAGAGCATATCAATTGAATAGAGATTTAATCCCCAGTTTGTAAGAGTTGGTTTAGGATTTATGACATATTTTATGTTGTGAATCAGCCCATATTGACTTGTCCAAACATCAATGTAAATAAATGTGAAAATTTGTAATGATGATAATTATCAGAGCCCTGGGACGGACACCCGTTTTGTGGACAGTCTGATGGAGGATGAAAGCTATTTTAAGTAGGACAGACTAAGCAAGGACGGAGGTAGGTTTTCGTCCATCCCTCTATTCGTCGCCACTGACGTGTTGTGTTGGGTTCTTTTAAAAAGCAAGACTGCCTTACAACATTGGAGTGCTCTTTTTCATGTGCGTTCCCTCTCCGCATTATTTTTCTCACAGGCATAGTCTGCCCTCATTTTACACTTAAAAAAGAAGATTACAAAGTGCAATATGTCTACTGTAAAACAGAACTTTTATACCACAACAGTATGTCTACAATCGCCAACATAAGGCATTGGTGTGCGCTAATTTGATATAGTCTGGTGCCTTAAGTTAGAATGTATTGTAATTCTCCATGAATGGTTAAGGGTAGACACAGTTGCTGGTAGACTTAAAATCCCTATATTGAACAAATGTAACAAAAAAAGAAACACATAATACTTTCATACACAAGCTCAGTTCATGAAAAATGGAAGCAAAAATAAGTTTTTATTTATTATTTGTTCAGTGTGTTTTTAAAATACATTAATATAGTCTCTCTACATCACATATTTTCACATATTGTGAATGAGTCTGGATTTTAATGTACCTGACAACAAGACTACTGTAAAATCCTCCAACGGTTCACCTGGTTGAATTAGAAGTTTGACATGTTTTCTATTCATTTCCAGTAATCGTAGCAGCACTGTGCGGGAGCGCAGTGAGAAGCCACAGATCCACACGGCGCCATCGTTGTCGTCGTCGCAAAGGCTCACGTCTTTGAACAGGGGCGACAGTTCCAAGGAGAAGCGAGACATTCATACCCCGGAGGAGACGCGGAGGGATCGGGAGAGGGAGGCAGCCAAGCCGCGCAGACAAAGTGTCACAGAGGACAAGCCCGAGCCAGAACCAGAGCGTAGCAGGACCCGAGAGCCCGGTAGAAAAGGCTAATCAGATAACAATAATAACACAATGCAAAAAACATCAAACCGCCTCAGACTGACACTGGTGTTACAATACCTTGACAGTTAAACCTGAGCCAGTGGCACCGACGCCAGAGAGGCTGGTCCTGTCTGAGGAGGACATGGAGAGGAAGTCCAAGTCCATCATTGACGAGTTTCTCCACATTAACGATTACAAGGTACAGAGATTCACTGGACTTTTAATCAGCATCTTTAAGTAATCCATTGATTTGGTCGTTGTTGTATCCTTCCCCCTGCAGGAGGCTGTTCAGTGTGTGGACGAGCTGGTTTCGGCCCCCCAGTTGCACACGTTCGTTCGTGTCGGAGTGGAGTCGACGCTGGAGCGCAGTCAGATCACACGGGAGCACATGGGCCTGCTCTTCTTCCAGCTGGTGCAGCAGGGCGTCCTGCCAAAAGACCAGTTTTACAAAGGGTCAGTCCATCTGTATCCCACACACTCATGCACACTGTACAGACTCAGACTAAAAATAAATACGGTACTTACTAGGGCTGAACGATTTATCATTTTGGGACCGAAATCGCAATCTCAGACAACGTGATTTTGAGATCGCCAAGATGCAGTGTCTTTAAAGGGCACTTATCCCCCTCGCTCACCATTAGTGGCATGCTACTGTGGGCAGGTCCAGCGCCGAACTGGTTAAAAAAAAAAAAGCATTGTCCAACTACACGCTGTTGCCTGTACTCCCGGAAGTCATTTCGTTCGCCGTTTCTTGAAACTGTCCTGAATGTTTGGGCTATAATAGCTCCTAAATACACAAAGCATTTGCATTGTAATCTTTGAATTCAATATGTATTAAAAATGTCCAATCAACATACCACGCATGTTTTTGGAATGTGGGAGGAAACCGGATTACCCGGAAAAAACCCACACGTGTGTGTGTGTGAACACTCCCTTTTGCATGTGAAAATATTTGGATTGTAAATATATGCGTTTACCCCACTTTATTTGCACATTAGCAGCTGATTATTTCTATCTTACACTAAGTTATCACTTTTATTTGTGCTTTCAGGTTCGCTGACATTTTGGAGCAGGCGGATGATATGGCTATCGATATTCCTCATATCTGGTTGTACCTGGCCCAGCTGCTAACCCCCGTGCTGAAGGACGGAGGCTTCTCTATGAGAGAGCTCTTTAGGTACCGAGTGCCACCCAATGATGTTTGATGACAAGAGTTAATAGCCGGGTTTACATGGAGCCATGTATTCCGACTAGAAAGGATCCGAATGACCAATTGGAATGAAAATGCGGCCTATAAACAACCCAATCGGAATAAAAAGGCCCAATCCGAATGGAATTTCATTCGGATTCACAGGGGTGGTATATTCCTCTTGCCAATCCGAAGGAGTGTCATGTAAACACTTCAGTCGGAATGGCCAGGCTACGTCCGGTGCGCGCATGCCCTGTCTTGACATAAATGCGTATTGACATAATTGTATGTGTATAATTGTCTTACCAGAGCTCGTCGGCGACGCGAGAACTTGTTTTCAAGTACTGGTAGGTTGTTTTTATCAAGGTGCTGCTTTGATAAAAGTTTTAAAACAATAACGATTACTGTGCTAAATAGAGGAATGAACGCCATCTTGATAGATCACGTGATGTATACATCAATCTCCGCGTGTGACACTTCTGTACCACGGCTGATTTGATCAACAGGGAGGAGCAGTAAACGGCCGATCGAAATAGATCACGTGACATGTAAATGTATCCAGGTGACCAGAGAGCTTCCGAATGACAAAAAAATCTCCATGTAAACCCGGCTAATGTGGCCTAGTTGAACACATTGGTTTTGACAATGCTGTTTGTGTCTCCACAGTGAATTAAGCAAACCTTTGTTTGCTGTGGGAAGAGCAGGAGTTCTCATATCTCAAATACTGCACATACTATGCAAACAAATGGTAAGTGACATTTTCATCTGATGTCTTAACCCGCTTGATGGTGCGTGTGGGCAAATGTAACTATTTAAAAGACAGATACTGCAGATTTGGGCGGTGTCTATTGTCTATGAACAGGTTGCATACTTTCGTCCAATTGGTATAGCGCTAGTCCTCATTAGGGTGGCGGTTAAGATGGAGCCTATCCCAGCTGACTCAAGAGATGGGAAGCCCCTGGACTGGTTGCCAGTCAATCACAGGGCACATATAGACAAGCAACCATTCACTCTCACATTCACACCCATAGACAATTGAAGCTAGTGTATTTTTTTGGGGAGTGATGAAAGATGGAAAGATGTTCCAGACACTCATTACAAACCAATAATGTTAAGCAATGTTACACACAAGTCATGTCAAGTGAAACTGGAATTAAAAGCAAATACAACTATTGAGAAATACCTGTTTATGTTTACGTTTTTTGGATCCCCATTAGCTCTTGCAATATACAAGAGCCATACAAGTGAAAGACAAAACAATACAAGATGTGTAACAAGTAAATAAGTATACAGGATTAATTATCAACTAGAAATAATAATGCTGAAATGAAATACTAAAGAATACTAATAAAGGAACCATAATGCTTTTTTTTTTTAAACTACCAAAAAAAGAAATACCCAAATGCAATCTATGTCACATGCACAAATAAGCATTGATTCGAAGCGATTGGCTGATGACCAGTCTAGGATGGAACTTGCTTCTCCAGCCCAAAGCCAGCGGTGATAGGCTCCAGCTCACCCGTGACTCTAATGAGGAGTAACACTCGAGAAAATGGATGGAAGGGTAGTGTGAAATAAAGAAAGAAATATGCCAAGAACAAAAGCAGAAGGTGCAGGTCTAAATGCTCAATTCGGATTTTTGGGTCAAATCCAATTTTTTGTTTTGTTTTTGTGTTTAAGCGTTCGCATTATATTATAAATGTGACCTCAGTCTGTCTGGTGTGTGAATTTATGCGTCCCCAAAGTGACCCGCATACGCAAAAAAAGAGACGATGTCACTCACGAGTCACGACTTACTGTTTTTGGGAGTAAATTTGGTCCAGCGTGTTGGGGCATGTCGACAGTGAAGCGATTCGATAGATGGCAGGTAGTAATTACAGTATTTGCAGGAAATGATGAGGCGAGGCTTTTCAATCTCATTTCATGGAAAGGTCACTAAACATGAAATCACGTCATAACTAGTGTTGTTCCGATACCGATACTGGTATCGCGTGGTATCCCGATACCGCATTAAAACGCTAGTATCGGATCGGCCGTTACTAACAAATACAACACCGATGCCAGTTATCGATACTCGTATCATTATTTGAACGCAGCGCGCATATTTGAGTGCCGCACGTGGAGGGAAAATACGAGAAGCCTTATCCATTATTAGCGTTATTGGTCATCGGTCTACTTATGTCTAGTTTGGTGAAAAAGGTCGCTATAAGGACATACATCGCCACATTGGAGGCCGTTGCTTGGGGGGACTTTGATGCTATCAAGAGCCTTCAATTACTTTGGGGGCATGTCGGCTGGATCTTAGTCTCTTAGCAAAGTATGTTGCTATTGTTTTACACAGTACATTGATCACTAGTTTAATGGTGTA
This sequence comes from Filicampus tigris, assembly GCF_054856515.1. Classification (NCBI taxonomy): domain Eukaryota; kingdom Metazoa; phylum Chordata; class Actinopteri; order Syngnathiformes; family Syngnathidae; genus Filicampus; species Filicampus tigris. Next base: position 7,501,024 of record NC_141225.1, on the reverse strand, counting down.
AAACGCCTTTCATGAAATGGTTTGTGTCCAGATAAACTCGTCTTTATGACCCGTCGAAGCTTTTTGAGCTCTCCCTAGCTTGCTAACTGCTAACAAAGAGACGAGTTTGTTTACAACACATCGCTCAGCAAAATGTTCTATTATGTTCCATCAACGGATATGAAATTTGCATACCTATATAATTAACAGATTAATGTTGAAGTGCAGTGCGAAGTAAATCTTGAATGAAAAGTAAAAAGAAAACAATAACTGATATAAAGTCATCAGATCATAACCTGTTGTATGTTGTGATGGTATTAAGTGGTCACGTTGAAGATTTGACTGCCATTGTGCGCATCTGCTTTGAAACAACTTCGTTTTTTTGCCTCCGGTTAATTTGAATCACTGCCGGTATCACAAAATAGAATCTCTAGTTGACCGATTGGAACAACCATAAACAGCACAGGTGTTAACCATTTTTAGAAACACATAACGGACTTCTGTTATCCCACTCACTCAACCGCCTGCCCCTCTGGCAGCATACAAATGTGACGTCACACATTGGGGGGTCCGTTAGAATCACTGAATATATTTTAGAAGTACAAATCGTCGCTGTCATGTGAAAAACACTTACCTCCATTCTTTTTCATTTAATTATTTTTACATGAATCATCTTTCCGCGTTACAGACATCGCATTAAAGTGAAAATTTAAAAAAGTTTCCAAAATTGGAGATAAGTGTTTTTCACAGGGCAGCGACGAAAAACTGCACCTTGCTTTATTACAAATGTATATTCATGTAAATACAGTATGTATTCCATGTCTCACTCTCACAAGCACGAAGAACTATGAAAATAGGCTGGTTATTCAACATATGTATTTTGTGTGTACCGGTATATGTCACTACAGATACTTCATAAGTGATGATTTAAATATGAGTAATTTTACATCCAAGCGAGTGCAATTCTTTAGAATTACAAAAAAAAATATTGTGCTTATTTGGAATTTTTTTCAAATGGTGAGATATCGGTGCAGTATCGGCATCGGCTGATACTGCACAGCCAGGTAGCAGAATTGGTATCGGGGCCAAAAAGTGGTATCGGAACAACACTAGTCATAACCACGCGTAAAAAACGATCTGCGTGGCTGAATTACTACTATCACCCTAAATGTCCACTACCAGATCGCTGATTGCTCCACAACACTTTAACTTTACGCAGGGAACTAATTTACAACGTGCGATGTGATATGCATGTGATATGTGTAAACTCAGAAACTTAAGAGTTACTGCGCATTTTATTTCTGATGTGAAAATTGAAGTTTTTATTTGCCTTGGTATGAACAGGCAATTAATTGGGGCAACAGTGTCTATTAGAGGAAATGACTAAAGGCAAGATTATAGTTGTGATGGTTCAGAGCTGTAGATTCTTATTGCTGCATAACAATGCATCCAATTGTTCATCCTGCACTATTATTAACAGCAGCTCGGCTGTGTGACTTAAACTCACATTTTTCCTTTTTGTTAATTTGTCGATCGATTATGCATGCCGGTTGTCTCCGCAGAGCCATAGAGCTGTGAGTTCTCTCTGGAGGGAATCTGACCTCAATTGGTCTGACTTCCTGCCAGAGGGAGAGGATGTCCAGGCCTTTATCTCACAACAGGTACCGCCACCCGCTTCTGTGACCGTCACATAGCCGCGATCAACAGATTTATCTTTGTTGCCTCTCGCACGCAGAAACTGGAGTTCATCCTGTCGGGCGCTACGGACCCCGGAGCAGCTCTTTCCAAAAAGACCCTGTCCCCCGAGGAGCTGAGCCAGCAGCTAGAGAGGCTCCTGTTGGAGGACATGGCCAGCGACGAGCAGATCTTTGACTGGGTGGAGGTATGGAGCGGCGCTCGCGAAGTTCTCAAAGGAAGCCACTCGCAAATATGCATAATCTGTGTGAAATTTGGAACTGTTGACTTGTCCGCAAAGATGTTGTATGAACAGCAACAGGTGAATACATACAGTAAGTTAGTGGATGAGCATTTAATTGTTCTGCTTAGATGAACCGTGATACATTGTAGTACTAAACAAAGAATTATTCTTGGTCCAATTAGGTAAAATTGAGTAATTTCTCACAACACACCAGTTAATCTCACACAGCACGTTGCGCTGTTCTCACACATTAATGTTCTGTGACACAGTGGTTGGGAATCACTGATGTATGTTAATGCGGTATTATTTAGTGTTTAAGAATGCATTTGACTTATTTGTGCTCTATGTATCCGCCAACTAGGCAAACCTGGATGAAGCTCAGATGAGCTCATCCCCCTTCCTGAGGGCGCTGATGACAGCCGTGTGCAAGGCAGCGGTGAAAGGTAACCCAGCCTTCTCTGTCTTTCCTTGGCGGTCATAGTGGAACGATGAGACTCACTCACTCTCTTCCTACCTTCCTTGGCAGACATTGGCACCAACTGTCAAGTGGACACAGCCATCATCCAGAGGAGGCTGCCCGTATTACTCAAGTACCTTAACTCAGACACTGAGCGACAGCTGCAAGCACTTTATGCACTTCAGACTCTGATAGTCTCCCTCGATCAGCCTCCCAGTAAGTGCTCCTTCGTCACTCGGGATGCTGCAAATGTCCACCTAGCAGGTTACTCTGGCCTCTGTTCGTGCTCGTTAGTTTACCCTGACTACCGTCATCCTCAGAGTAAGTGCCCCTTAATTTTTAACATCTTAGCCCAGTGATTTGCAAACTTTACACTTACTACCTACTAAAGATATGTGACCATGCCGTGGCCACTCAAAACACTTATGTACATTAGGGGTGGAATGGTTTTTGAAAACCGTCGGTTCAACAATTTTGGTTTCGTCCCACTCCTTTCCCTCCGGTCCTTTCGTGCTGCACTTTCTTTTTTTTTTTCCTTAATGAGCGCTAACCCAGGATGGCGTCATGCATGGTTCCGGCGAGGCATCATGACGTATGCCACATCCTTCCAGCAACATGGCAGCCAATCATACTGCAGTGGGGCGGGTCCAGCCTCAGAGGCTGCTTTTTTTTTCGCCTCGGAGACTGCTCCGGTTGTATTCATAATGACGCTACCGTCAGCATCTTAAGCCATCGCTACAGAGTCTTTACATCTCCAACGCAAGACCTCTGGCACATGGACGTTGGAATTATATCAGGCTGGAAATTGCTATGTTCATGACTGAGGTGTTTTGTTTTTCACAGGAACTTGGTTATTCAATGCTAGAATGCAGCTAGCCGGCCCCCGGTGTTAAAAACTGGGAGGCATAACTAAATTTTGTGTATATATGTGCACGATATTGGAAAAAAATGACATTGCCATTTTTGGGGGGTTTGCGATATTGCGATATTAAAAATAGAAGAATTTTCACCAGATGACTTGAATAGAATTGTTTGGGAATAATTTGGTTAACTCACCATGATATCATTGTATTCATATAATATTGTTTAATCCAGACTAAGGATTGCTGTAAAAAAGGGGATCTATATACATATGTGTGTGTATGTATATATATATATATATATATATATATATCAAATCAAATGTATTTATATCGCACTTTTCATACAAAAAGACTGCAACTCAAAGTGCTGTCCAGTAAAAATGTCCAAAACACAACATAACATAAAAAGGAAGACCCGCAGTGAATGATAATGTACTTAGTCCCGCTGGTGTTCAGTGACCGCATCACTTGAGACCATTGGCAGGTCGTCTAAGAATATGCTTGTGCTTACTGTATTTTGAACTGTATGTTCAGTAATGCGATGTGCACGAGCGGCTGCGCAGGCAAAATTTCGACTGGCGACCTGCAAAAACACAGGACATTACAGATTACTTTCCTGACCACAATAACAAAATGTATCTTGACAATTCTGTCTTCGCTGTCTGCCAGACCTCCTCCGGATGTTCTTCGACTGCCTCTACGACGAGGACGTCATCTCGGAGGACGCATTCAACAAGTGGGAGACCAGTAAAGATCCGGCGGAGCAGGAGGGCAAAGGTGTGGCCCTCAAGACGGTGACGGCCTTCTTCACGTGGCTACGGGAAGCCGAAGAGGAGTCGGAGGACAATTGAGACCTGTACATCCCTACTCGACAAAATGTTGAATATGAGCGACCTGTTCACGTTCGCTGGAATTCCTTTTTCTGCGGTACTGTTCAGAAACATGCCGCCATTTTCAGTTTGGATTCCACTGGAGGAAGCACTAAATACATGTATTATACATAGAAAATATTTTTGTTTTAAATGTTAACTTACTGTTTTTGTTACTTTTTAAGAAGAGACTTAAAAAAAAGAAGCAGCAGCATAGGTTCTGGATTCTTTAATTTATTATTTTTTTAAGGACTTCAAATAAGGAAGCAAGAACCCGAACAACAGAAATAACAATATAATGAAATAATAAGAATGATAACAAAATAATAATTTTGACAAAGGAATAGAATGGCCTCCCTGGATTCTACACCGTCTGGATTAAAACAGGGTAGCACGAAATCATTTTGGGGGTGAAAGGGAAGCCAAGTTTGAGGTCAAAATAATCCAAAAAGCATCCCTCTGCTTTTGCTGCTGTGTCGGCATGTCGTGTTCAAGGACCGACGGAAAACGTACAACCGCTGATGAACAAAGTGGACGCGGAACCAGCAAAATGCCAGGAGGGAGGATGGAGGGAGTAAGGAAGCACTCGTGACAAAAATGCTTGTAATACTTCAGCCCTATACAGCTCATTAAAAGCTTGTAAATACATTAAAGATGGAGAGAACACAGTATTTTGAAACTTGGAGGTGATTCTGTACGTGTCTGTCTTTTCAAACCTCCTCCTCCCATTTGATGGCGAGACACTCTCAAAACTCAATTGTCCACAAATGTCCATGTCATCCATCAAACTACACTTTTATTATCAGGCCCTATTTTTGAGAATATTCTTCTGACAAATCAACCACTTCATGGGTATCCTGGTAAAAAAATGTATGCTCTGTGAACCTTTGCTTATTTGTAATTCAATAAGGTGTTCACGACCGAAGAACTTGCGTAGTGTGCTTGGTTCAAAGCAAAAACAGTATTGTTTTGGCGCCATCTGTTGGCATCTGGGTGCTCGAGAAACTTCATTCAGACAAATGTTAATCTGTTGGCAATTACAGTACAGTAACTTTTTAGGGGGGGGGGTGTTGGGGGGTTTCAACATGCCTGAAAATCCTACCAATTTGTACACATGCACACGTGTTATGAATGAAACCTTGACCTGGTCTAACATGCAGATTGACCCAAGACAATTTTCTGGTGTGTCAAAGAAACAATAGGAAGGTTAATTAGATCACATGAATGAGATCTTGATGTGATTGTGATTGTCTTTAAATGTGAACCTGATGTATTCACTTGCAATGTGAGCATGGAAACTCGACCTTCAAGAGATTGACGGAAATGTGTTTTTCTGCAGTGTTTTCAATTAAGTAGTCTCAATTTTTGAGTGTTTGCGCAAAGGTGTGTAAATGCAGGTTTGAGGAAATAACTTCAATTTATTAGTGGCTGGGATGTTAGTTGGAGAAAGAATCCTAAACATATCCATCAACCTCTTAATTTGTGTTGTAATAGTCACGTTTACTGTTCCTTTCCTTCAACAACTCTTTAGTTCCCTTTTGGCCACAAATAATTTACATTATCAACAGTCCTGTAATATCTGTTTGATAAATGTAGATTTTTCCCTTAAAATTGGTCAAAACAATAAAATGGTTAAATAAAATTGTTCATTTTTATAAAATGTCCAAAATATAATTGGTCAATTGACTTATTGTAAATAAAATAAACTATTTTTAAAATATTGGTAAACAATGTATTAATTTGATTGCAAAATTGGTCAATTACAGAACAACTTAAAAATAAGTATTAAAATAATTATACATGCAGATTTTAACTTCATTTTATCGAAGAGTGATCTGGCTCATCTATCTATTTTTAAAAATCAAATGAGGCCCTTGAAACACAATTTGCCCACCACTGGCGTAAATAATGATAATAGTGCATTTTATTTTTTATGCCACTGAAGATCACCTCAGCTGGGGGTGTCAACCTTTTATTTATTTTTTTATTAATTAATTAATTTTTTTGTCGCGGGCCACAACGTAGTTATATTTTCCTTCAGACGGCCGTTGTGACGGTGAACCTAAATAAGTGAAACCTCATACTATATATACACGCAACAAGTGGATGAATAAGTACTTTTGAAATCATAGGCTAGTATAAACTTTATAATGTTTCATTTATTTTAAAAGGAGATTGGGAACAAAAAATGATAGTGAATGCAATTTGCAATTTTCGTATTTTAGCAAGAAACATTAAGTTGATGCACATTTGCTTCCTCGGGCCACATAACATGTCGTGGACCGGATGTGGGCCCCCGGGCCTTTAGTTTGATGCGTGTGCCTAGAGGATTGAAAGAACTGTATAGAATAAATACAAAATAAAGAATTAAAATACTGCAAATTAGCATAAAACACAAGGACGAAATTAATACTAAAACTGAAATAAAAACACTTGCAACAACTTAACACTTACGGACCACAACTCCCATGATCCATAGCAACAGACACCCTCGATACGTGGTCATATTTGTAGTCATTTTCGCCCCCAGCCTCAATTGGTTTGCCACGGTAAATGAGGTTGCATTTCTTTACACGGTACCACGGTTTTAAAAACGTCTTATTTTAATACACGTGGTCGTATCAATATAAACCAGAATATTGAATGAAAAACAGTTTTTTGTTTGTTCGTTTGAAATCTATTTGGCCTTGTTATTCAGAAATGAGTAAGTCTACTTGATGGCTCTCAATTAAAACAAAGGAGGTGATAGCGATGGTGGGAGAGAGTCCACAAGCTGCGTTCCGCCATGACAGTCGAGACGTTGTGACGTCACCAAGCACTCGAACGGGGCGGGGCTCGTAAACAGAGGAATCGAAATAAAGGATCGTGCACTCATTTTGAACTCGCGAATATATCCACTTTTGCACAATAAAGTCAAAGGTAAGTTTTCGTTGCAGTTTTAGGGACGCTCGGAGAGTCGTACGTGGGAATTATTGCAGACTGGGGCGGGTTTTTGAAATGCTCGCGCGACGCCATCAGCACCACCGCCGCGTATGTGTGTGACACTCAGTGTATGTGTGTAACATTAACCAGAGGACAAAATGGCGAAATTGGCGATTTTCCTTTCCTCGACGTTGGTCAAGAGTCCGAAGAGAGCCGGTTCGAAATGCTTTGTTGACTCTGGGGGAGTTCGTGTATTTCACGGTTTTCGTCCATTAAACGACGTGGGGCCTCCTTGAATTGAGGTAAAAGGCATTGCCTGTTTGAATCATTTGCTAGTGCTGGGCCCCGAACAATCTATTTTTTTCGCCAAGACGTTTATTATTTTTATTTATTTTGTTAGATTATTTTTCGGTTGTGTGAATTTAGTATTAGCATTTATTCTACACCCCCTAAAATATTAATTTTTTTTCGGTGCTGTACTTCATTTCTCCGCTGATTCAAGCCATTCTAACTTCGCCGCTCTGTAACCGTTTTCACCTCATTCAGGACATCCGGGTAACTATCTTTCCACATTTGCAAAATTAATAATTTATTATTATTATTACCCCCCCCCCACACACACACACACACACAAACAATAAAACGCTCAAGTTGCTTTGGTATTCAATAATAAAATTGCCCAAATCCGTGCTGTTGAACTCATTAACAACACGCTGGGAACTATTGTCCATTCCAAGAATCCCCACATTCTCAAAATAGCACACTATAAAAAATATAAGTCCCAATTTTTCAAATTAGAACCTCTCGATACCTGAATTATACAATACAATACAATACAATAAAATTGTATTTATATAGTTGACATAAGAGACAATTTAGTAAGCACATTTTGTAAGACATTCATACCATTCTACTTCTGAAATATTCACTCATTCAGGATGTCTTTTTCACGTCCTATATTTTTTACTGTAAAATTATCAAATTTAAAATGTTTCACACCTTTACATCTTCCCTTAATTCATGGCCAATTCAATCCATTCCAACTGCAAAATGTTCCACTTATGCAGGAAATATGTGAGATATTATCACATTCCTTAAATCCCCCCCAAATTTTACAGTAAAATACCCAAATGAGGCGTTTTACACAATTACCCCTCTCTTCCACATTCCGTGACTAATTTATGCCATTTCAACTTCGATTCTCACATTTCAACAAGACAATTCCACAGCATGAGCATCATCTTTTCAGCATTCACATGCGATTTTTATAGAAATTGCATTTTCTATTTATTTATTCATTTATTTATATAAAACTTTCCAGATCAACCTCCTGTGATGCCGATTCGCCGAGCAGCAGCTCCAACCCAGGAGAAGGCCCTCTCGGCTACAGCAGAAACAGGTGTGCACCATTGAGAAATCTCAGAGAGACTGATGTTATTGCAATTGCATGTACCATGCCATTAAAAAAAAAAAAAAAAAGTTGACGCAATGGCGATCTTGGAGGAAGGAGTCCCTAAGTCAGACATATTCTAAGTTTGGGGTCATTTCACACATATCAAGGAAGATAAAGTGCAGTGTGTCTACTGGACAACAACTTGATTTTGATCATCAACAAAAGATAGCGTTTCAATGTTAACTAATATAGCATACCATAATTAGTTAGAAGTATTGTAATGTCCCGCAAGTGATCAAGGATAACAACACTTTGAATGGCTTTATTGAACAAATGCTAAGAAAACAAACTATACACTATGCTGAGTTGCACTAATTTGAAACCACCTATAAATACAAAAAAAAAGAAGAAAAAAATTAATACCAAACCTTTTTTTAATGTATAAGAGTGAAATCATATGAGTAAATTTAGGGAAAAACACTGTGCTAAATAAAATAAAACTAAACTAAACACTTTACATTTTTTTTATTTTGTTTTTATTTAACCTTAATCCAATATGTTTTGTTTTTCTTCTTTAATATGCATAACGTGATCTACACATTCAAAATGTGGTATGCACCCGGAATGGAAAAAACTTTAATAATTAGGAGGAAAATAATATTTTTAGCGGTCTAAATTAGTGTATTCTAACAACCTATGTATGTTATGTATTTTATTGTTAGGTGTTGCCATTAAGGATTTATGGAAAATAGGTCATGTTGTTTTAATTTAGAGTGGTGCGATTTCCAAGTTCCTAAACACAACACTCGGTACGTGCTCTCAGTGACTGTTAGTCACTCAAGATCAGCAAGAAAGGCTCTCTCTCTGTTTTGATGTCAACCGCAGGTATACAACAACTGTATTTGGTTTTTAATAAAAGTCAGTTTGTCGACTAATTCCTCCATAATCGCTAGTAGATGCTAATGTGTGTTAGCACACCACAACAGGACATGCGTACGGTGTTCCATCCGGCACACGGGAGTCTGTGTGCTAATTCCAGGAACGACTGTCCCAATGTGAGAAATGAAATTGGGCATCAGCCACAATGTGCTGACTTTTTAGATGCTCTTTTATCACCGCCATGTTGCTATGAAAGGAGATTTACATCGTTTTAAGTAATTTTGTGAATGTTCCCAGACTTTGGACTGTGTTGCTAATGCTAGCGCCATGACACCCAATTCCCACAATGCTTCTGTTTACGGATGACCCGGATTACCACTAGTGCGCATCAGTCCATTTACCATTTAACATGCCTTGAGAAAGCGGCTAATTAACATGGAGTTGCAAAACGATTCTTTTACATTTTTACATTGATGCATATTTTAAGCATTTATATCGATTTTATGTCAATTTTTGATAAATCGTTACATCCCTACTGACTACCATGTCACTCATCTGGTTAAACCCCGCCATTTAAAGCATACACACTCAGTCACATATAATCAGTAGAACGTGAAGAATGCGCCCCCAAGTGGACAAAAAAATTATACCTGCACCTCACATGCCCATTTTTGTTTAATAATGCAAAATCATATTTTTCCTATGAACTCATTCTATCCCAATGACATATTTTAGATGTCATTTCACAGAGGGTCTGAAAAAGTCTGGTACTGAACAAGTTAATTGATGGATAATCAATAGAATATTTGATTCTAAAAATATTTGTTAGCTGTGAAGCAATTCAAAGTGCCAACCAAACCTTGCCTAAAGGCTCTTTTCATGATGATCAGGACGTGAAGACACCCCTGAAGAGTCTCCATCCGCCGATGGGGAGAAGCCCGCGTCATCCACGGAGGCCACCGGCAAGGATGAGGCAAAGGCGGGCGACGCGGCCGAGCCGGCGGAGAACGGCGAGAAGGCAGATGAAGGGGCCGGCGACAAGGCAGATGACAGAACAGAGAAAAACGAGTGAGTTCTCCACGAGCGCGCCTCGTCGCCACTACAGGGGACCTGCTGCGATATTTCACTATGATAGCACTTTTATCTGCTCACATGGTCCTTACCTCCACCGGATAACGTCGGGCTGCTCCTTTGTTGTGCGGCGTAGCGTTTCCACTGAGAGGTGATTTGTCCAGGGAGATATATATTTTTGATTTTTATTTTTTATTAGATTAGCCTTTGGAAATCTGTGTTCATTTCCTGACTGTGGTAACCTCCCCTCTTCTTGTTCTCCTGAGAAAATGGGAGTGCACTAGAGTAGCTACTACTTATTTATTAAGGCAGATGTTCTCAAATTTTCAGTTTATCCGGACAGAGTGAGAAATGCAAGGACTGCGTGGCTGGCCAGTGCCCAACACACTGCTATGTTCTCCTACTAAGGTGAGGATGCGATAGAGATAAGGGTGGGAACCATCACAGTGAAATATCGCTCCTTGGCCTCGACGAGCCGCGCCATTCAATTCTTCTCGCCGTCCGCCATCTTTCCCCCTCCAGGCTGAAGGATGGCTATAAGTACAAGAAAGCCAAAGTCAAGAAGGTGAAAAGGACCATCCCGGTGTGGGCCAGCGTCGGGGCCAGAAAGAAGCTTCCCGTCGCCAACTTTGCCGGCACGCACAACAGACTGGACCATCTCCTCATAGAAGCCATCACGGTGTGTACGCACGTGCAGTCATTCCGTTTAGTTTGCTTGCTTCTTTTTTTGGTCCCTTAACGCAACAAATACATGATTTACATGCATTCGTTTTACTATTTTGTAATAGTTTGCCCTAGGGGTGTAATGGTACTCCAAATCACATTTCGGTTCGGTTCGGTTTCTTGGAAACTTCGGTTCGGTACGTTTTCGGTACAAAAAAGATGTCAAGTCTTTTGAAAAGATGACAAGTAAACGGTATATTTTTTAGAAAAAATAAACAAAAGTGAACTATTCGGGTGATATTCTAAGAAATTACACCAGAATAAAAAATACACTAACAATAAAGATCTCTTAATTTTGTAAATTATTAAGACACTGAAATCTTTAAACACTCAGCAGCAACAGCCTATGACACACCTAAGTATTCAAGTTAAAGACAAGTTGTCATTACAGTACATACATACACTTTTTGTGATGAAAAAAATACATACAATAACAGTTACAATTATTGCTAACTGTATTAAAACTCTTTTTATAATGAAATATAGTAACTTTAAAGTCTTTATGAAATTATTTACACTTTTTAGGCATTAAAATCTTTGAATGTGCAACAGCATATTGTAACGAATTGGGTTACATCTCTAGCTGTTATGAATTGCGTTATATAAATAAAATTGTATTGTATTGTTGTGGACGGATTTATGTTTTGCTGGTTGTGATGTTTCTGAGGTTCATGAATGCATCGTATGGCTAGTGAGAGGAGCAGCTGAGAACGAAGGAGAGTGCTGTTGTACTTTGTTTTTGGCTAAAAATACTGCTTGCTTCCTTGTCTACGAAACATTCAAAGTCGGATGATGTTGTTTTAAGAGTTATTATGTACAGCATAGCCGCTGATCTCATGTAACAATGTCGGCACACAACTTTGGAACTTACCTTTCCCCATTGGCGATTTTAACCGGACAGCCAGAATGTTCCCAAACAGGAGACCGCAGTGTACGGGGGGGACCTTCGAGCTCTGGCTTGTTTGCGTATCCGTTTGCTCCTCTTAGTGCCGCCGCCCTCCTCTCCCGCGTGCAACAGTCAATTGCGCCCGTGCGTAATCTCGCGCTGATAAGTGGACCGAACCGAACATGCCATACCGAAACGTAATAAATACACCCACGTGTACCGTTACACCCCTAGTTTGCCCATTGGTATTTGTTTACAACAGAGAGTAATTCTCAAATCCACATTCGTGCAAACACACCTTTTCAAACGCACTTTTTAAAATACACTTATGTGCAAAAATGCATTAACTGATGAATGTGTCTTTATATTTAGGCCATATGTATGCTGCATATAATCATTATAGACAAGAAGAAAATATCGGCATTCAACCTGCTAAACACTGGACATTGGTGATTTTTAAAACGGCCAAAATTGGCTGATGAAATCGATTTCCTATGACAGTTTGTTGCGATATTGATCTAAGTCCAACCAGTCACCAAATCTGTCTATTTCACAAAAGATGATGATTAACATTCACTGATGCATACTCAAGCTAATAAAAATGCTAAGTGTAATAATGGACTACCCCCTATTTGTCAAAATTAAAAGTAAACCTTGATTTACGCCAGTATTCATCTGGAAGTTATGCTTTTACTGTTAATATCTGCACTTAAATGATAAATGAGTTCAAATATCTGCAATGAGCAAGCCCAGTTTTCCTTATCCATACTATTTTATATGTGGGTAATATATAAATAAAATAACACCTGTTATCCGTATCAAAACCTCCTTTTTGTGCAGTCATTTAATCACAGTTCTGGAGTTTCCTACCAGTCGGTCATGAAGTACATCGCCAAAAAGTGCCCCGACATGGAACTGGACAAGAAGAAGTTTCAAATCAAGAAAGCGATCAAGAAGCAGCTGGAGAAGGGCACCATCAAACAGGTGACTTGAAGCAGCCGAATCGAGACACACATTAAGAAACTCCCTCACGGCTCATTATGACACACTTTTCTACTGTTGTGGTCGTAGCTGAAGGGCAAAGGCCTCTTGGGAACTTACACCATCGGGGAGCTGACCTCCACGTCCAAAGTAGGTGCCTGTTGGTGCAGGAATTGATGCGCTGAAGTTGATTGTGACGATGATGGCGATGGCGGTGTGTTGCAGAAGGCCGGCTCGAAGCAGGAAACTCTGGGAGACGCCCTGCCGCTCATCATCACGCGTCTGTGCGAACCCAAAGAGGCTTCATACCTGCTGATTAAAAAGTATCTGGAGCAGCATTTTCCCAGCCTAAACATCGAGAACAGGTGTGTGCGTGGATGTTGGAAAAAAAATGGGTGTGAAGTTGAATCCATGCTTCTCCTTTCCTGTTGCGTCAAAAGAAATGTTTGCCATATCTTGTTTCCACTGTTTTGCGTATGCTGATGTCAAGTGTTATGTGAATGCAAAATCAAGCCTTGCTGAGTTCTGTGTAAAATGCTGAATCTTCTCTCGTGGCAGTTTTGCTTTATATATCATCAATGAATTGCTTTCAGGCCAGAAGTCCTGAAATCGGCATTGGTGAAGGCGGTGGAGCGAGGACAACTAGAGCAAATTACAGGGAAGGGAGCCTCTGGAACCTTCCAGGTAAAGTCATCCTCATTTCTACACATCTAAGTACAATAAACCCTTATTAGAATGTGCACCTAATGCAGACAGCTCCCCTAAATTGATGTATAATTGCCTATATTAATGATTGAACTTGAAACCTTAAACATACACCACACGACGATCCCAGAACACTTTGTGATCATTTCAAACTCATTTTACATTACCCTTTAAAATAAACGGAGAGATTATTTCAGATTGTAACTCGAAAACAGTGTGAGCTTCGAGGCTCAAACTTTAGATTATTTCATTTGACATCATTCATGAGGCACTGATAGAATAAAAATCAGGCAAATTGAAGCGGTGTCACTGGGGAGGGTGTGTGACTTGACATGGATGACCCAATACATGTTGATTAAAAGGTATCTAATTACCGCAACATTGATGCAAGTTTCGTTAGCTTGTCCATGACATTTTGCTTTATGTGTTAGCATGAAGCTACGGGGAGTACCATAATACAAAAAAGTTATGTGGTTTGATGAAATACACAGTTTACTTCCCATGGCATGGATAGGTGCAAGTTTTTTTGTAAATAGTTAATTGGGTTCCATACAAGAATGTGTGAATTGTCAAGTTTGTGATTGACAAATTGTGAATGGGTGAGGGTTTACTGTAATAAAGCAATAGTAAACACTGCCTTTTATGCCGCATAAATAAATCATTTTATTGCAGCTGAAGCGTACTGGCAACAAAGTGCTGCTGAAAGGTGGCACCTTGGAGGACGCCATTTTGGCGGCCATCACAGCCATGAACGAGCCCAAGACTTGCAGCACTACTACACTGCGCAAGTATCTGGTCGATGCCAACAAAGACGCCAAGGAGTACCAGCTTGGTGAGGCACTGGGCGCCCTCTAGTGGTCTTGCTTGTAAAACCTCTGCGTCACCAGCCATATTTGTGTATGGCTAAAAACAAAACTGTGTGTGTGTATCAAGTGGCTAAACTGAGAAGGACCCTGACCAAGTGTAAAGTCCTCGGCTGGATGGAGCAGATCACCGGTCACGGGTTCACAGGGACATACCGGCTTTGCTTCCCGTTCTACCCAAGGTAACACTTGTTCGAGGAGACATTTTTTTTGCGTTTTTGTTTTTTTTGTTTTCTCCCTTCAAAATTAAAGTATCTTAATGATTGTATCACTGTCTTCAGTTCACACCGATTGACGCATATAAAGGCCAGTCCATACTTTCTCCATTGCATATCCACGGACTGCTGATATGCTGGCAGTTCCATTCTTGCTACATTTTGCGTTTAACTTTGGTACGTGTTGGTCCTCGCATCCCTTCTTCGCGGGCGCACATGGATAATTCAAATGCCAACCCCGCGAAAGTGAAATAAACAGCTCCTGTGTTTTGAATTAATGTTTGGGATAGTTGAGGCCAAGAATGTTGAGCCGTTTGGCTCTCTTAATATTGTTTCAAATTTGAATGATAAAGATGGAGATGCTGGTGGATGGACGCCTGCTTCGAGTAGCGCTTGTATGAGGAGAGTCGCTGGGATTCCAATCCAACATTTTAACAGATGACAAACAAAGGAGCTCTGTTTCTTCTTTTTCACAGGGGTTTCCAATTGGATTTTAAATTCTGAAACTGGAGTATGAACATGTGTAAAATGGGGATCGACCAGAAATAATGACAATTGTCAATGCTGGGGATGTCTATTAGCTTCCTCTGATACTACAATAAAAAGCATATTGGCTTCTCGACTATCGGGCCTACAAAAATAATATAGGTCTCTATTCATTTTTTTGCTTGTTTGTGTTCAGCCCAACTACTCTGTACCCGGACAAATTCAACAAGGTGTCCACCAAGCCCGCCGCCAGGTCCAGACGGAGAGCTTCGTCTGATGAGGAGGAGTCTGAGGAGGAGGAAGAGGAGGAGGAAGAGGAGGAGGAAGAAGAAGAAGAGTCTGAGGAAGAAGCTCCTCGGCGGAAGAGGTGCTTAACTTGATCTGTGGTGTGTTAAAGTGCCGGGGTTCTCCACGGTTGTCCCTGGGGACACTCTTTTTTTCCCACTTTAATATCTGTTAAGAACAATCGTGATCGCTGACAAATGGGGCACATGAAAACTGAGGTTCCACTAAACAGTTTGTCTAATAGTCAAGATTCTTTGACACCCATTCATATTTTGACCTGTCTTTAGCACCACATTGTGGCATTTTATAGGTCAGTTTTCAGCGAGTAGCTACGGATAGTTTTAACTGGAAAAAAATGTACAGCGGAACCTCAATTTAATGGACTAATTGGGGGAAGAGGTCGTCTGTTTAAGCCGATTGTCAATTACATCAAAGTCCTTTTTTGTGTCTTAAAGTAAAATACAGTACCAATTTTATTATTATTATTATTATTATTATTATTATTATTACTGTTTCATAGCTTAAAAATGCCCAGTACAGGAGGATAGTGACACTCTTCGATACTGGCGCACAGCCCTACTGTTTATTTATGACGACAGCAGCCAAAGTCAGAAACGCGTGACAAGTCTCTGTCTGTTGATGGCACCAGTAAAGAGAGCTGTGGAAAATTGTGGCCAATTCTGGAACTAACAGACTTGGAAAGGTACTTTGCAAAGGGGCATTTCCAGTGGACTGGACACCTACATTGTGTCCGATAAATCAAGGTTCCCCTACAATAGTTGAATTTGTGAATAGTGAACCGTGAATGTGTGGGGGATTACTGTAATCAAAATTTGTACGCAAGCTGGAACTTGCCTTACTCTATTACTAACCTATCAGTGGTGTGAAAGTGCCCCCTTCCTGATTTCTTATTTTTTGCATGTTTTTCACACTTAAATGTTTCAGATCATCAAACAAATTTAAATATTAGTCAAAGATAACACAAGTAAACACAGAATGCAGTTTTTAAATGAAAGTTTTTGTTATAAAAGGGAAGACAAAATCCAAACCTACATGGCCCTGTGTGGGGGAATTTTCTCATCTTTGCAGAATTATTGTAACTATTGTTTTGGAGCATGAAATGCTTTTTTTAAGGTCATGCCACAGCATCGCAATAGAATTCAGATCAGGACTTTGACTAGGCCACTCCAAAATCTTCATTTTGTTCGCTTCAACTTGGGGCCACGAACAGATGGCCTGACATTCTCCTTCAGGATTTTTTGGTAGAGAGTAGAATCCATGGTTCAATTTATCACAGCAAGTCTTCCAGGTCGTGAAGGAGCGAAACAGCCCCAGGCCATCACACTACCACAACCATATTATACTGTTGGTATGATGTTTTTCTGAAATGCAGTGTTACTCTTATGCCAGATGTAACGGGACACATGCCTTCCGAAAAGTTACATTTTTGTCTTGTCAGTCCACAGAGTATTTTCCCAAAAGTCTTGGGGATCATCAGATGTTTTTGGGCAAAAGTGAGACCAGCCTTAAAGGGACGGTGGGGCCGGCCGGGATGGCCATGTTTTCACTAACAAGTTCATTTTATATATTTTTTGAATAGGAAAATGATAAAAAATGAATTTTATCCGTTAATTTTGGAGAAATTAGGAAACAAGTAACTCCATTAATTGTACTTTCATTGCTTATAACGTCCAAAAATGATGATCAATTGGCACCAAAATGTATGTGGACATTCCTACTAATGCCCACTTCAAGATATCAAAAGGATTAACCTCTCCGTGGCTGATTTATGAGAATGAGAAAATGTGGAAGTCAGCAGAGCTACATAGATTTAGGCAGGGACGAGCGCGCGCTGCTTCTTTGCTTAAAAAAAAACAAAAAAAAAACACTGCTTCTTTGCTGATCACGGTTCAGACGGGCGAAGCATTAAACACCAGTCAGGATATTTACAGGGACTGAAGTGGGAATGAGTAGACGTGCACATTTATTTGGATGAGGAATGGCCCCAGTTTTTCAACCTACAACACGCCGTCCGATTTAGAACGTAACAGCCGAAATGGCACATTTCACTACACTCGGCTGTGCAGTCAACCTCGCTGGAACTTTTTGTTCGCTGAACATTCGCGCTTGTTCGATGAGGGCTTACCTCACTCTCACGCCGCTTCACTCAGGCAGAAGGTGGCGACTGCAAGCAGTGTCGGACACCGCATGCGACTGCTTGGGCGGCAACCCCGCGACATGAAGACACAGGCTCATGTACACCTCCACACGCTGGGCGGACAGTAAGGAGCTAATGTTGTTGTGCTAACGCCTTTTGTTTTAACGGCCTGAAGCTAGTTGTTGCTATTAGCCGTCCTACCAGCCGCTGTCTGCCTCCTGAGAGTGTACACGAGTTTAGCGGAGCTAAATGTCCGAAGTATAACCAGTCGGGGTTCGTGTGCGCATTCATGCTCTTGTCCGCTTCAGTCT
The DNA here is from genome assembly GCF_054856515.1 of Filicampus tigris. Taxonomy (NCBI): domain Eukaryota; kingdom Metazoa; phylum Chordata; class Actinopteri; order Syngnathiformes; family Syngnathidae; genus Filicampus; species Filicampus tigris. The sequence goes on along the minus strand of NC_141225.1, from coordinate 7,483,060 downwards.
GTGTAAGTGGAAAAGCGATCGCCACGGTATTTTTGATTTTGTGGAGTCGTTCATGATGAGCTCACGTTTGTTGTCAAGAAATCCAAAGTATTGTGCAGAACACTTTTATACTTTCACAGGTTGAAGTGGACAAGAGTAGTAATGTACATTTCCATTTTGCTGGCGATTGGTCGCCCTTTTTAGACAACAGAACTGACTAAGCGAGCAATATTACCACGCTTGCCTCCCTCCCGTGACGTAGACCGCCGAGACTGAAAACATAACATAAGTCTTTTATAATGGCAATATTGAGCCAACATGTTCAACACACAAATGCACATATCTAGCTAATGTTTAGCTTATATCATGCGTAGCAGCAGCTACTGTACATACAGATACATCAAGTACCATATGATTACATAAATTGCTTATATTAGATGGACTTTCCTTGCTTGCCCTTAAAATTCAGCATTGTTTGTCATATATATTTTCTTTCTAAAGCAAGACAAGGTTAGCCAATCAATTGGTGTTCAGTAGCATGCTTTCAGTAACAGCTGCATTATTGTATTGTCTTGAACTTCTCAAAAATAAAGCTCTTGTGAAAAATAATACAAAAACATTCATTAAAATAAATATTGATATAGAATTTAAATTAAACTGTCCTGAATGTTTGGGCTAAATAGCCCCTACTGTAAATGCACAAAACATTTGCATTTTCAACTTTGAATTCAATATGTATTCAATTTCAAGTTTTCTTGCTTATAGACTAGTCACCGACTAGTCTCAAATTTTATTTGCGACTAGTCGGCGTGCAAATTAGTCAAAATTCCCATCCCTAATTGCAACATCTTCCAAAGACACGACATTAGAGGTCTTAATTATCTCCCTTTTTATTATTCCAACACGGCTACTGTGGTAACTGTGGACCAACGCCAACTACAGTGCAAAAACAGAACACCGTCATAAGAGCACACGGATCCCTCTTCCTTCTCGCCTTCCGCTGACTCCTCCCTCACTCTCACACCTCACATCCAGCAAGTCGCGCGATGCATTCAGGAACCTCGGGAACAACAAAACTCAGCAAAAAACAAGTCATGTCAACACAGATAACCCAATTCGTTACACTTATTTAAATATTTTAAGAGTAGACAATTCCGTCAGTTGTCCATCAGTTATTTTTACTCATGTGCAACTGTCCGAATTAAGTAAATCCAAAGCCCCCCAGTTGATGTTTTTTGGAGTCATCGATGACTATGATAAAAAATTGAAGCACTGTTCATTCTTTCATTGACAATGTACTGTTACAATAAGTGCCAAGAGTGATGATAAAATAAAATGTCCTTTGTTGCTCGAAGGAAGCTTCTCAACCCCCCCTGCACCATACCACACCGAACAAATACGTGATTTTGCAATCAAAATACTTCATGTAGCCCAAAAGGGCACTTTAAAAAGCATGAGCAGCGTCTTTATAAAAGGACAGACAAAACAAAAAGAACAAAGTTGCACAGAAAGTGCAACATTTATAGATAAAATCTGCGCAATGTACCTGGGTTTCTAAGTGAAACTGGACGAGTGTCAGAGGCAATTCACCACCTCACCGACTGTATCGCTGAATTTTCTTGCCCCCAAAATGTGCGTACGGATGGGTTGAAGCATCCGTACATGTGCGCACTTTTTCCCCTCAATTTTTGGGGGAAAGGGTCACGTTCTTAACGCAGCACATTGCGTACTCATCTTTCACGCCTGTTTTGTGCGCACACAGCTTTGATAAGTCCGACCGCTGTACACTTGCGTATTTTTTCCCGTCAAGTTTTTTTTGATAGGTCACATACTTTGCGCAGGAAGTTGTGTACGCATCTTTCAGGCCCCATTTTGCGCGTACGCAACATTGATAAGTGAGACCCCAGATAAATTGTTTTAACGGGGGTAAACACATTTAAACACAGGGCCATGTAGGTTTGGATTTTTTTTCTCCTTTAATAATTAAGACCTTCCTTTAAAAACTGAATTTTGTGTTTACTTGTGTTATCTTTGACTAATATTTAAATTAGTTTGATGATCTGAAACATTTAAGTGTGAAAAACATGCACAAAAAAAAAAAGAAATCAGGAAGGGGGCAAACACTTTTTCACACCACTGTATGCTAAGGCAGTAGTAAAGTCAATAATTACAGTAAATATTTGTTTGGAAAACTCTTTAAGGCCAACAGTCCAATGAAAAACATTACAATGATGTATTATTAAAGGAATTGGAAACCTTGAAATAACGTAGGGCCATTCACTTGTAAACTGTAATTTCTATTACCACCTATCTGCAAACCACCAGTTGAGAATGACTATTTTGAAGTTGGACACTTAAATCACAGTGACATTTTTTCACCTGCCCACAGGCCCACAAAGAGACCCCCTCCCAAGGTCCGCCATCCCCCTGCTGCCAAGAAGGCCAGCAGAGGACGAGGACGCCCCCTGGCCAAAACGTCTCCCGCTAAGAAAGCGGCGGCCAAGAAGGTGACTAAAGCTAAGGCGTCAGCTTCTAAAGCCACCACGCCCATCAAGAAGCGAGTGGTTGCCAAGAAGCCAAAAACGCCTGCAGTCAAACGCCTGAACAAACGGGGCTCCAAGCGACCTGCCTCTCCCGAAGAATCTCCAGAGGAAGAGGAGTCAAAGGAGGCACCTGAATCGGAAGAGGAGCCCGTGGTCCCGAAGAAGCGGGGTGCTGCCAAGCGCTCTAAGCCGGCATCGCCGGCCAAGCGGCCCGCCAAAAGGGGCAGCGCCAAGCGTTCCAAGCAGGAAGACTCCACCCCTGAGGAGCCCGAGGAGGCAGAGGAGTCTGAAAAGCCTGAGGCCAAGAAGCCAACGGCCAGATCCACGTCTAGGCGGTCCGGGGTGGATTCCAGCGGCCAGCCCCCTGCCAAAAAAGCGGCACCCGGTGGCAAGCAGTCCGCCCGGAAGTCCAAGAGAGGAAAGAACTGAGTCCCCCTGTCCTGTCTGCCACCACCGCCGCTTTCATCAGTGCTCCCTTACCCGTCTTCCCCTTTTTTAATGGGGCAGTAGGTCTTTTAATTTTTTTTGTCATTTCCACCATACTAGAAGAAGAAGAAGGTTGTACTGGCACCAGTTTCCTTTTTAATCCATTTGTAGAGAAGCACTTCAGCTCTGGCTTGACATCCTGTAGCTAGAGCCATGTAGTTTTCTTCTTGATTTTGAGTTTTTTTTTTTTTTTTGTTCATTTACCTGATCCACTCTGTGTTCGAAGCTGGTGTTTTTCCAGGAAGTGACATGGTCATTTTAATTCAGACCCACAGCCTGTTCTAACACTGTGGTTCCGAGAAGCAGACATTCTGCAAGAATGTGTTGGCTGTTTGGGGGGAAAAAAACAATTCTGGACACGTTGTTGCTGTTCTACTTAAATGTCAAAACATCAAATGTCCCATTGTTTTTTGTTTTGTTTTTTTATATATATATATGTGTGTGTGCGTGTGTGTGTGTGTGATAGAAAATTGATTTTAATGCTTCACAGCTGTAATTCCATGTGCAGCTCTGTGTTGTGAATAAGGAAACCGCTGCTTAGTGTAGCGTCTCATCCCCCTGCATGCATGTGTATTCCTTGTGTTGTTAAGCCTTTTTTCGAAGTAATAAAATGGCTCTTTGTACATCATTTGCCCCCCCCTTCCTCCTTGTTCCTTCCACTACACAAGAGGAACATGTTGCGCAACCCATAATTAGTGTTATTGTTTCAGTTAACTGTACCTATACTGTACTGATAGTTTAGTTTTTTTTAGCATTTGATGGCAGGTTGTTTTTTGTTTTTTCCACACCACAGTGTTGCTAAAGAGACTGAAGAACTAATACTATGTGTGAAGATAATACAAATATCACACCTAGAAAGAAAATGCACAGTGCTGGATGAAATTATTTTATGACTAAACTACAAAACGAAATTGACCATTTTGATTGTATTTAAACCAAAAAATAAACTATTACACATTTTTGACAAATTAATGGAAGAAAAAAAATCCTTGGAATAAAATGTTTTATTTTTAACTAACTGCTGGTACATGTAAAAACCTTCACTAAAATTACTCTTAATACATTTTCATCTACAATGAATAGAATACAAACATGGAAAAAAATACTAGAATTAAAATGGACGACGCGGCACGGTGGACGAGTGGCGCACTTTGGATAGCACGTCCGCCTCACAGTTCAGAGGTCGTGGGTTCGATCCCGGCTCCGGCCTCCCTGGTTGGAGTTTGCATGTTCTCCCCGTGCCTGCGTGGGTTTCCTCCGGGTACTCCGGTTTCCTCCCAAATTCCAAAAACATGCATGGTAAGTTGATTGGACTCTCTAAATTGCCCCTAGGTGTGATTGTGAGTGCGGATGTTTGTCTCTGTGTGCCCTGCAATTGGCTGGCAACCAATTCAGGGTGTCCCCCGCCTACTGCCCGAAGACAGCTGGGATAGGCTCCAACACGCCCGCGACCCTTGTGAGGATAAGCGGTATGGATAATGAATGAATGAATGAAAATGGACGACAGTAATTGACGTACAGTACTAGAATAAAACGATTGACAATAATTACCAGGGAAAACGTTTGTAATCTGAAAGTAATGGAATGAAATTGCCTTTTTTCCAAAATAAAATTAGGAGAATAAAAAAAGCTTTTTCAAAAACATAATTTTTAAACTCCAAATTCCTTGAATGAAGCGGGTTCAGCTAAACATTCTGAACATTTTGAGGCATTAACATTTACGGGAATTAGGGGGCGGAGCAATTTCGAATTCCATCGCGTGGAGGTGTGCTACTTCCGCCTTCTGACACGTGACGTCACTAACCGTTAACGAGTAGCGATGAGAGAGCGGTGGGATCGAGGCAACCAACACACTGCGGCGAGCAGAACACAACTTCGCTCGGAGACTGCCACCGCCTCGTCCTCACCCTCCACCTACCACCTCCCAACGCGGTGCCCGAGCTTGGCTTGAGCAGCACACCTGCGCCGAAGCGCCACTGTAGTTTGGACGGCCGGACTTCAGGTGAGTGAGGGCGGCGGGGGCGTCGACGAACGGCCTCGGTTTATGAAGGGAGGCGGTCCGCGAACGCATCGTGTTGAGACGAGTTCGCGTACTTCCCAACTTTTTTTGTCAAGGGGAAACTTGTCGAGCTAATAGGAAGAGAAAGCTCGACTTAATTACCTGTCTTAATTACTTAACGCCAACGGTCTTGTGTTTTTTATCTGTGTGCGTATGTGTGAGTGTACGTGTCTCCTTGTGTGTAAATGTGTCTTTGTTGTTCTTGCTTTTTGCATCCAAACATGTTCTTGTGGATTCTCGTGAGAATCAACACATTGGAAATATTCAGTGGGCGCAAGATTTGTGAAGCCACATTTAATTCACAATATTCATCCATTTCCTATACCGTTGGCTCTCATAATGCTGGACTCTGTCCTACCTGACTTTGGGTGAAAAAAGTGGGATACACCCTTGACTGGTTGACACCCAAACATTCTTCTGTGACAATACGTGCTTTCGGAATGTGGGAGGAAGCCAGAGTACCCCTGCACTTCAGAACTGTGATGCAGGCATCCAAATCCTTTCTTTAATTGTGATAAATGTGTTTGTGTGTTTAGTGTGAATTATTTTTGATCCAGATAGAAATTTCAGTGATACTTTGGGAACACAGCATAAATCTTACATAACATTATTGCGTGGTTTGTGACACATATCCAAGTGGCGCACTTTGGATATGCATCATATGGCAGCGGGAATCGAATATGTTCAGAGTGGCCTCGACCAAATGTAGATAAAAATCCAATGGTTATTAGATACATTAGCTGCCAGTGCGAATGTACCGTAAACTCGCGGATTGGATACCAATGCAATCCGTTTCGAAATGTATCTCAACGTTCCTGTTCCGGTTGATTGGACAAGATAAAGTTGACGAAAACTGCTGGACTCTGCCCAACGTGGCCGTAAATAGAATTCGGTGTTTATACTTCCTTTTTGTACGCTGATGTAAATTGTATGCGTGTGCAGAGATCTCCAGGCATCATGGGCGAAGAGGCAGTCAGAGAGGATGGCGCAGTGATACGATCAGCTGAGGTCAGCACTATATTAGCGCCCCTACTTGCACATGTTTGTTTCTCTCTACATTCAATTCTACCTATTGGCTCCCAAGTACGTAGGCTCGTTTTCAGTGGATGACAGCTGCCTGGATGACCAGATGGAGCAGTTGCACAGGAACCTGAAGACCCTGAAAGTAAGTTCCGCCACTTGACTTCAAAGTTGTTCCAAGTTCAAAACCGCATTTTTTTTTTTTTTTTAAACCATCCACCTCATGAAACCTTTATGAAACTAAACAGGCTGTGTTTTGAACAACATGAAAGCCAAAGAGCAAAAAAAAAAAAAAAAAAAAAAAAAAAGTTAAACTACTCGCCCTTCTAAGATGTCAAGAGGTTTAAGGGAATGGTTGCAACTAGACTTTGGTCATCTCTTGAAAGTAGCTCTGGATCTTGGCCTAGCCTAGCTGATATTATGTAAATTAGCACAACAGCTCGTACACAGAGTCTTTTAGAATTATAGTAAGCAGATAAATGATTGAATTGGCAAATAAAAAGTTAATTTTCAGCAATATGTCCCCTATAATTGTGCCACTCTACTTTATTCTGTCAGACATGCAAGAAGAGAAGGCCCGTATCCCTCAAGTTCTCCGTCAGAGGCGTGAAAATGTATGACGAGGACGAAACGGTATGGATGTGTATTTTATTATTTACTTTTTAGCAACTACGCTCAACAACATTTTGTGTGGTCAACCTGTCATGCGGCCTGCAGACCCTCCTGATGGCCCACGCCCTTCGCAGAGTGTCACTTTCCACCGCCCGGCCCAGCGACTCCCAGTTCGCCTTCGTCTCCCACAACCCAGGCAGCGCCGACGCCCAGCTGTACTGCCACGTTTTTAGAGCCAGACACGCCAGAGCCGTAAGAGACCAGCTCGCCATCTTTGTTTGTTACTACACCAAAAGGAGGGAACGTTAATGATCATCGTTCTACAACGCAACATTTTTAGAAATGGCCACCTCCTCCAGCTACTGCTGGGAGGAGCCCCAGGTCTTTCCTGGCCAGCTGTGAGACATAGTCCGTTAACTACCTGTGACCTAGGTCTGCCCCTCAAGCTCCTCCTGGTTCGACATACCTTGAATGCCTCATAGTCTCATACCTGTAACCAGAGATGGGAACTTGCGACTCGGACTCGCGAGAGACTTTAAGGCGCTATTTTTTTGAGACTTGCAACTCGACTTTGACTCGTCCACTATACTTGATTCAGACTCTTCTTTTGGGACTCGTAAACATTACGAGTCTCTGTAGTGTGTGCTCTCATTTTTTCTCCTTACTGCAAATGTGTGTGTGCGTGTGGCTCAGGTGCCGGCTGGCAAGTTGCCCCGCTCTCCCCTTATCTTTCCGTGCGCCCGAGCAACAATCATTGTGAATGACATCATTTAGACAAATGTGACAGCAACACACAAACAGCCACCAGCATGGCAAACTCGGGAGCAAAAGGCTGCTGTGGCACTGACTTGACTTGGACTCCTGGTCAGGGACTTGGGACCGCAAGACTTGACCGCTCGTGGGTCAAAAACTTGAGACATGACTTGGACTTGGCTTTAGAGACTTGTGCCCATCTCTGCCTGGAACACCTCAGATTGTTTCCAGTGTCTTCTCAATCTACCCCCCATTGGGAGGGGTCTAGAAGGCTTTCAGTGGAGATGCCAAAGCCACCTGCACGTTTCTGCACTTGTCCAGAAGGATTGTATGCAAGCGTTTTGGCAGTCTAGAAGTCAACAAAACCTCCCCAGTAAGAAAAGTAACACCACTTCTGTTAAAACAATCTTGACCAAGTGGTTGCACTGAAGGATCTGAATCTATAAAAATGGCTTTATATTAGCCAACAGGTTAACCAAAAACCAAATTAGGAATTACACATCGCATAATCAGTTCAAAGTCAGCGGGCCCTGATCTGAGCACGGGACCAGCTGGTGAAGATCAGCCCCGTAGGCAGGGCCAACCAGGGAGGAGACCAACCCACATTATGTTTAGATTTTGAAGACAGTATAAATGTGAGTGCTACATGTTAGACCGCGCCCCTTTTCTGCCCTCGCCCATCTCGGGTGAGAGCATTCGCGAGGATGGATAAGCTGCCCAGATCTGATCATTGTATGATTCCTGAACTTCAGAGATGGTAAAGAAAACTGACTGATCGATTTGTGTGAGTCCTTATTTATATTGCATACCTTTTTGAAAGATAAAACGAACACACGGTGGTCGACTGGTTAGCATGTCCGCCTCACAGTTCAGAGGTCGTGGGTTCGATCCCGGCTCCGGCCTCCCTGTGTGGAGTTTGCATGTTCTCCCCGTGCCTGCGTGGGTTTTCTCCGGGCACTCCGGTTTCCTCCCACATTCCAAAAACATGCATGGTAAGTTGATTGGATACTCTAAATTGGCCCTAGGTGTGATTGTGAGTGCGGGTGTTTGTCTCTGTGTGCCCTGCGATTGGCTGGCAACCAGTTCAGGGTGTCCCCCGCCTACTGCCCAAAGACAGCTGGGATGGGCTCCAGCACGCCCCGCGACCCTTGTGAGGAGAAGCGGTACAGATAATGGATGGATGGATGGAAAACGAACACGCATAGAGTAAGTAGTTGTTTCGTAAATTGCTAACTGGGCCAATGGACTCGAGACCTCCAAAACCCCAACGGCACCTTCAACAACATTTTATCCGGATAGACTGAGAAAAGATTGTTTGACTGTGTGATGAAGAAAGTGGTATGAGCAAGCACGCCCCTTCTCCTTCTAGGCCCAGTTCCTGAACCTACTGCTGTGCCGCTGTTTCCAGCTGTCTTACTTGGAGAAGCACCCGGACGAAGCCCAGGAAGTTTCTTCGGGCTCTGCGCCTCGACGTAACCCGTCGCTTCTGAACCACGGCTTCCCGCTCAGTGTTAGCGCCCTGGTGTCCTTCAGAAGAGCTCCCTTTCGGGGCTTGATGTTCGGCTCCAAGGTCGTCAGACAAAGCGGTTTTGCTTGTTTGAGCGGGGCGCTTATTGAAACACTATTGACATTTTCTTTGCCCGTGTGCAGAAACATGACAAGTCTTCCGAGGAGCAGCAGCTTGGCAGCCAAGACGAGGTCTTCCCCACCTCCTCCCCATCGCTGGTGCGCAAGAAAGCCATCCGCAACAAAGTGCTGCGCTCTGGGGCGTACCGCTCCTTCACGTTCACGCCGCTCAAGCAGCGCCACGTGCAGGAGAGCCTCAGCGCGTCACAAGGTGGGCCCGCTGTTCACAGGGCGCTCTCCAGATTCAGGGAGTTGATTAGGTAACGCCCTCGATAATTGCTCGCTTGCTGGGGAGATCACGTGAGGGTGTTTATTCGTCACGTTTAGCAAGGCTGCCACGGGTGCTCACATTTGAGTCTTTAACAAGCAGGAGCATGTTTAGTTTTCTCATTGTTGGATGCTGGTCTTCACTTCTTGCGAGTACAGTGATTCCTACCCGTTCACGCGCGCGCACACACACACACACACACACGCACACGCACACGCACTGACAAAGGATAAGGACCTAGCTGTGCCTCAAATGATAACAACAACAAAACACATATAAATGATGCCTTCAATACAGTGTTTGTAATTGTCAATAGATGCCACAAGATGTTGGCAAAGCACTAATTTTGGCAAAATGAAACCCTTCCAACTCCACAAGGTGTGTTAAATCACTAATTTTGTCTAAATGAAGCTCCTCGATTCACTCGACCAGGTTAGTAGCCATGACACTGGAATTTACCATCCTTACGCCCACCCCAAAATGTTTGTAATTGCCTAAAGATGTCACAAAACATTAGAAACACATGTTTCTATTTGGCAAAAGCTATGGTCTGACAAAATGAATCTCCTCCCCTCAGTTCAGCATCATTTCTTGGCACCAAGATGCCATCCATCCTCTGCTATGCTGCCCTGGTGTGAACAACGCCACTTTGCAACCAGCAAACACACCAGTTGTCAAACAATAACAAGACCTGATTCATCTGTTTAAGCGTTTTAATCACCACTTAGCAGAGCAAAAACATGCTCATGCAGTGAAGATTCTTCAAAATCTCCACGAACAACCCAGGCTATAAACCTGATCACTGATAAAGATCGTCATCTCTCATTAGAGCTGTGCACCTTCAACATACTTCCTTGGCACCATGCTTCCATTTTCTACCACTTATTCGGGGAGCGGGGGTAGCAGCTGTTGCAGGGAAGCCCCAGACTTCCCTCTGCCCAGCTACTACTTCTAACTGTTCTGGGGGGATCCCAAGGCATTCCCAGGCCAGCCTAGACAGTTGCTGTACATGGAATACAAGGTGTGTCTGTTGCAGCAATGTTCTAAGGATGTCTTCTCTCTCGTCCGCGGAGTAGAAAAGGACAAAGACAAGACACTGGCAAGACGATCCCGGACGCCGAGCTTGGCGGAAACCGAGGAGGCGCTGGCTCAAGCTGTGTGGTGTTGGGACGGTATTGCAACGTGAGTGTGTGCATTTTTTGGTCATGATTGAAAACACTTTCCAGGTGTCTTGATAACATGTACACTTGTGTCACAATAGCATCATGATCAGAAATTGTAGTCCACACCACTGAAATTAGCCTGTTTGGAAGCAACGGCCCTGCTTGGCCAATGGCAAGTCCAGCTTTCGTTACCATGACGAAGCCCTGGCGTTATGTCTACAGCGGCATCGATGTAGGGGAAGAAAAGGAGTGCCCGTTAAGACGTTAAAACAATTTTTACTCACGGTGGCAGCAGTTGACACGCTCCGCTGCGTGTATGTGGCGCATGGACATGTCATTAAACACAAATAGCACACCCACTGCCGCCACGTCAAAACATTTCATCAAGCAATCAAGTATGTGGTTACTGTTTGGCTTTGACATGCTTGTTTCAGATTATTACTCTGCATCATAAAATCTGGGAAATTAAGATATTTATCCTCCTTTGTTCTCCAGATCATTACATTTAGCAGCATTGTAATATGATGATGCACGCCATAATCTGAACATTTACTCCGCCTCTGTTGGAGACTTCCACTACTGGGAGTGAGAAGCACCGGGTCATCTGCATACATGATAAGGTTCACTATTGAATTTCCAATCCGGTCTTGATTCTAATTTGGTTCACCGTTTCCTTCAAGGAATAATTACACATCTTTACCTTTAAATCCAAATTGATTCTGTAGTCTTTATAAAGTCTTTTAGTGTTAGCAGCACATTTTTTTTCAGAGTACTTTGAACAGTACGCTAATGTTATCGGCCTGTAATTATCAAGGCGGCCCACTTTTACCAGCTTTACCCTTGATGATGGCGACCAACAGGACAGACAACTTTAAATCTGGGAGAACGCCATGAAACATGAGGCTAGGAAAACAAAGCAAGGGGAGGAGCTAACTGCATACTAGCATTATTTAAGATGTTCAGCAGAGACCTGATCTAAGCCACTCCCTTTGTCATTAAGCAGAGTAGTAATTGTCACATTATCATCAAAGAATCCTCCTAGTCAAAAATCTCTATAGGGTTCGCGCAGAATGCAATTAAACAAGGTGCTATAATGCTTTTTTTTAATGATCAGAACCAGTTATTCCCTCAGTAGTACTGGTAAAGTTAGTTTACAATTATTGAGAACTCTCTCTTCTCTCCAGAAGTCAGCCCTCAATATCTGCTATTTTTTTACAAATACTTTATGAAACGAATGGCCTACTTGTATCTCATTTGCTTCGTCTTCGTAGGAGCACATGCCACTTTCATATATAGCTTTAACAATACCCTCATACATTTAGCATATTTCTCTCTTATGACAAGTTTTCACGCTGCCAGGTTACACGTAATAGCATCTCTTCATATGTTGATTTCACGTAACGACTTATCTGTCATAGTCGAGGAAACTAAGCGGTCTTCCTCACAAATGGTTGACCATTCCGATGCTTCTGTTTTGAGAGAATTTCGTTGGCTCGATAAGGAAGAAATATTCAGCGACAGGCATATACGATCAGATGTTAGAGCATTGTACAAGAACAAGAGCATTGAGAAAAGAGTCCCAACTTCTTGTTCCCAACAAGACGTACGCCACCAGACATCCGCCCCCTAACGATTCCCATACCAAGGTCCCTTGTGGACTCTACTACACTACGGAAGTGGGAATTAAGAGAGTTCAGATTGTCGAAATCTTGTTTAGCTCAAAAGGTCTCTTGCAGGCAAAGAATGTCACACGTCTCCAGAAGGTATAAAAATTGTCACATGTTCACTTTAAAGCGGGAGTCAACCTAGACATATTTTTTTCAAGAATATGTTCCCAGCAGGCCCACTAGTTGAAACACGGCATTCTGATTAATTTTGCGTTTGTGGAATATTAAAGTTAAGCAGCAAAATGCACTCTTTCTTAGCTATCTCTGGGGGCGGCCATTTTGTCTTCTGTCGACTGAAAATGACATCACAACTGCTCACAACGACCAATCACGGCTCGGATTCAGTAAACAGATCAGTCGTGATTGGTCGTTGTGAGCAGTTGTGATGTCATTTTCAGTCGACAGAAGACAAAATGGCCGCCCCCTGAGGCGTCTAAAAACCTTTGGGTTGACTTCCGCTTTAAAGCCAACACAACTTCCTTTGGCATCGCAGTGACAGCAGCTACTCCCTCCTGGCTGATGACGTTTTGGGATCCTACCTCCTGTGCCCGCACCCCAAAAAACCCAAAAGTGGATCCCTCATCATTCGCTTCCCATCTGGCCTCATCACCCACCTCATTGAAAACACACGTAAAGGGAATTTCCTTTTGGAGGTACCGTGTATGTCATTTACTAATCTGTTCTATGAAATTCTGTAACAGTACTTTATTCCCATCGTTTTAGTGTGTTTTTCATGGCTGCACTGCTTCTGCTATGTGTATGCAAATGTTTTGTTCACTAAGATTTCAGCCTGTGTTGCTATGTCAACTTAATCTGCCCAGGGCCTTCAAAATCAGTAGCGCTGGCTGATGTCATTTAAACTTGGCAATGGGACTGTTTAAATGTCTTTAATCACACGTAAAAGTTGCCCTTGATGATATCAGCAGTTTTCCAATCCTCTGATTGGTTTGTCAGCGGAAAATTTATTACAGCCTAGTTCGACTCGCAAAACAGACTTAAATACATTTAACGATTATTAAAACATCTCTGGTGAGCATTAAATACTGATGTCAGTGTCGATTGTGAACTTCTCTAGGTGATGCATGTGTGCATTGATTGGTTCTCTAATTACAAAGTGATAGTGGTGGTGTTAAAGGGTGGATTGAGTCGAGCAAATCCCTACTGAAGGCCCAGTTACCAGTTGCACGGCCCGCTAATGCGACTACCTCCCTCTGTACCTCACTATATGGAATGATTTGTTTTTATACCGCTGTATACCACAATATGCTCGTGAAAATATACTGCAACACATTTCAACATGCAAATTGTTAGTAAATGCCACGTTTTCATGTCAACACTAAACAACTGTCCTTTTTTTTCTTTGGCATGTGGCAGAAATGCAAAGCCGAATTCAGTTCCCTCGCAGAGCTTATTGAACATTACACAGAGAACCAGGACGTGCTGCCGTGCCGGCTGAGCTGCGCCCGGGTCAACCACTGCTACGAGTGGGAGGAGGAAGATGCCACAGAGTCCAAGGCCCAGGAGATGCGCAGAAGCCTGAACAAAAGCAGAATGCAGAGGATAGTGAAAGGAATAGGGATGAAATTTGGACACTAGAAGTGGTCAACTGCTAACCTACTTTTTTTTGCACGCCATCCTTCACTAAATCACGTTTAAGTGTGGTGGGACATTTCAAACTTTTATTAACACAAAACACACCTATTTATTTAACCTGTTGGCACTTCAAGTATCTGTAATAGGTCATTTTGTCAGAGCTGTTTTTGTACTAGCTGCTTTTACGTTTTTATATGTGTATGTTGATGTTGTTTTTTTTTTTAAATCTAGTTCCAGAGTGTTTTAAGGCATGTACTTGTCCTTAACAAATTTGCTCAATCTTGATGGGGTTTAAGAGCCCAGGTTGTTAAATCTGATGGCAGAGTGTTTTTCCCTCCATTGTCAAGATGTTGCAAATATATGTGTTTAAATTTAATTGTTTTGTTGGTAAACCTGATATCAGTAACACTTGTAGAACTTTTCAGGACACCCAAATGCTTATAATAATAACTTCCTATTAGCAAGCTAGCCTCCGGGCGAAAGCCTGGCTGGTGGATGTTGTTTAGTCATTGTCAAGAAATTGTAGTAGAAGTACCAGTAGTATATTTGGCTCTTTATTTAAGCCTAGCCAGTTTTTTTTCCCCCTCTAAAACATAATGGCTTAAGATACCAGCTTCCAAATAAGAAAGGGGGATTAAAAAAAACACAATTCAATTTTTACACCCTTCAAAAATAGCTTTGCGAACAAGACATTAAAAGTGAATCACAATTTTCAAATTTTTAATTTATATAAAATTTATTAATTCCGATATTGAACACCCAGCAACAGAAAGATATCTCCTTTTAGTTCCTTTAGTAGCTTTTTGTACAATAAACTTACAAACATGTATTAAATCAGACTGACATTCCCGAATTAAAAATAACTTTTGTATAAAGTAAGGATTGTGTGATTGGGTTTTTGCTCTGAACATTATTTTTGCATTATTTTATGATACGATAGTATAAGCCTTTTAACTGCATAACATTTTTGTGTGTCAGTATGAATGTAATAAGTTAATATGTATTGCTCGTTTTTGCAAAACCACAATTGCATTTACCACAATTGCATTTATTGTTTGAGTAGATAGCCGCAACTCTACACAGTAGATGAGGAAACATCAAGGAACAATACATTATACGTAAGGCCTTGTGGTTTAAAGGATATCAACTTATGCAGTATTGCTATTTTAGAAATTTTACCTTTGGTGATCATGTAACTGATGTTGTTTTCCCTGTTAATTTAGCAACTATCACAACTCCAAGGAATTTTGTTTCAAAAACTCCTTACTAACACATTTTTTTTTGCGTGAAATCACCTTTTCTTTCTGATTGCCAAAGACCATACAATTGTTTTTTCTTTATATTATTTATTTACATCAAACCACAATTTAATCATTTAACTCCTTCGTCCATTTTCACCGAAGTTATTAAAAAAAAAAAATTGTCATCTGCAAAATTGACGTTTTAAAAAAATCTAACACCGTAAATTAAAAAAAATCTAAATAAAAAAATCAAAGTACAAATAGTTTTGAACAACTATATACATTCATTTTTACACTTTGCTGTCTATTTTCCAAGAAGCTTTCTAGCCATGAATAGACAACACCCCGTATTCCATACTTCTCCAATTTCCAAAGTAATTGTTTTTGAGCTATCGTATCACTTTCTGTAATTGGTATACAAACCAAAACAATATAATTTTCATTTGCATAATTGCAATATCCTCCTCATTGCACCACAGCATCTGGAGTGGTTCTTTTTTTTTAAACCCATAGAAGTGAGATATTAAGTTCTTAAACTTGTATCACCTGTATAGCACTTTAATTGTACCCAAGACACTAACTTATTTAAATACAAGTTTTGCTATTTGATTGCTTTTGCACCAGCTGTATGAGCCATCAGGCTGCCCTTGACAAGATGGCCGCCCAGAGATAGCCAGGCGGCTGGGCGTTGCTATGCAACGTCACAACCACCGCAGCGTGAGAACGGGAATGGCAAAATGAGACCCGCTACTACGACAAGTCGACGACACACGAGAAGCGGAAAACAAATCATCCCTTTACTCTGCTTTCTTTTGTTACCGGGCGAGTTATTTTCCTCTGAACTGCTCGCCGTCAAGTTTTTAAGATAGTTGGCAGTCGCTCTGGTGAGTGCTTACTTTATCTTTTTCTCCGACCGGCCAGGTACACGATGAGCTGTGTTTGAAAAAAAAAAATCTATGTATATAATGCTCCGGTTGGAACCATTTTAACATTGTGTTTGAATCTCATTGACAAATTTACCATTATGAAATAGAGTTTACTGCACCAACAGGAATCAGTAATCCAACTGCCGTTTTCCCAACCTTTAATTGCATCTCATATTTAACATTGGGCAAATCTCACGCCACACAACCGTATAAAAATGTCACAAAAAGTATGAATACTGAATTAATGATGACCGTGTCTCAATTTACTTAGAGATTAATTAACTTTGTGTGAAATCTGGGCCTGTTTAGTTGAACACAAAGTGTGCCATGACTACTTCTGTGATATGATTGAGACTGATAACAGGTGGCAATAAGACTGTGCAGATCGATTCAAGTGTCAATATAATCGATACTAAACGGAGTACGTATTGGTACCGTGTCGATATCATTTGGCAAGTATCAATCCATTGCATTTTTTTTCTTTTTGGTTTCCTGTGGATTCCTTGCTCATTCCCTTTTTAGCGTATGTAAGTGAATGAGGCACTGGCAATGACAGCGATGGGCGGTCAATGTCAGAGATGGGATTGAAGTTAAATGCAAGTATACTACCTGCCAGCCTCATGCACAATTTTTCCTCTTGCGTGCTCTCTGACCGACAGTGTGAGGCCAGCGGTAAGGAAAACAATAGTAAATAAGATATTCAGTGTGACTAAAAAATGGAATCAAAACAAGATAGGAGAAGGTGACAAGATTAGAGAAATTTAAGTGGCTGACATTTCTTTGAGTGCAGAAGAGAGAGAGGATTACTACTACATGTGCAACAAACAGTCCAATGTTTCCATTGAGAATGGCATGGTTAAGAACCAAACAAGTAAGACATTTGTATAAAACATGTTATTTAATAGGACAAACCATTTAGAATACCATAATATTTTACGAACCTAAAGGTAGTTGGTATTGGTGATACTGGGTCCAGAATTTACTTGATATAGATTGGTACCAATATTTCAGGTATCACACAGTTCGAGGTGGCTAGCTACTACTGAGATGGGGTCCGAGTCTGTGAAAGTGGTGGTCCGGTGCAGGCCCCTGAACGACCGGGAGACAGCTCAGCGTTCCAAGATAATGCTGACTATGGACCTGCAGCGCTGCCAGTGTTTCATCAAGAAGCCCACGTCAGCCGACGAGCCCCCCAAGCAGTTCACATTTGACGGGACTTACTTCACCGAGCAAACCACAGAGCAGATTTACAACGAAAGCGCCTATCCATTAGTAGAAGTGAGTTTTTATCTGGAAATAACACCTGAAGCCATAGATACGACTACTTAACAGAAGCTAATGCTGTCAGATAAAGATAATCTGTGCATGCAACAAAACTCAGTACAATTCTGCTAACCTTTTGGCTTTGACATGATAGCAACGCCGTCACATCCACGGGGGATGTCGATATTTCAACATGACAGTTCCTCTGCATGGCATTGTTTCTGGCTCACCATTGCTTGCTTCACCCAGCCTCGCTGATCCAATCATGGGAATATATAAATCTGTTGCATTATTATTATTGTTATTATTACAAGGGGTGCTTAAGTCCGGTCCTTGAGAACCCCTATCAAGCCTGTTTTAGATGTCTCCCCCCTCCAGAACACCTGATTCAAATGATCGGGATGGTTATCAGGCTTCTGCAAAGCCTGCTGAAAAGCTGATCATTTGAATCAGGTGTGTTGCAAGACTAAAAACAAGAGGGAGACTAAAAACTAGATCTAAAACAGGCATAGGGGCTCGCAAGACAGGGCTGGGGCACCCCTGGCATAGAAACTTGGTGTGGGTTTGATATCATGTAAATGTGTCCCACATTTTCAGAAATAGAAAACAAATTATTTAGTTGGTTTCACTCACAAGACCTAGCTATTTTCACACACGCAAGTTTAACGTAATATGTACCCTAACTTAAAATGCATGATTATCTTACAGGGGGTCACAGAAGGATACAATGGCACAATATTTGCTTACGGCCAAACAGGAAGCGGCAAGTCCTTTACTATGCAGGGGGTATCTGAGCCCGCAGCCCAGAGGGGGGTCATCCCACGAGCCTTTGAGCACATCTTTGAGAGCATTCAGGTGGATTTTGCAGCACATATACCCCTCACTGAATCCTTATGTTATCGGACAAGTATAACCCACCTGTTACGCTCATTTCTCAGGAGCAGCAATAAATTTCTCAGGTCAATTTGACATGCTAATTATCCCAAATTGTCAGAAACATAACAAAAAAAATCCCAATTAATTGCTGTTTTTATCTCATTATTAAGTCTGGCGTGAGCCATTTTCATTGTATGTCAGTTACATGTATGTATTAAGAAAGGGTATGAATAATTTTAAAACTTGAAAATAGTTAGCAATACATGACAGAAAAAATACAGTATAACTTTGGTCTCAACTATGTGTGTATGTATTTCTGTATATGTGTGTGCCAGTGTGCAGAAAATACTAAGTTCCTGGTGAGAGCATCCTACCTGGAGATTTACAACGAAGAAATACGAGACCTCTTGGCCAACGACACTAAGCAGAGACTAGAGGTTTGCGGTGTCCTTTTCTCTCAGTAACATTAGAATGTCTGTGTGTAGAATACAATGAGAAGAAACACTCACCGGACAAAATATTAAGTCCCCCTACAACCTTACATTGTGCGAGCCTAATGGAGGGGCCGGTAATTGTACAATACAGACAGTACTACACGTTACCATGGTGATGAGGCTGTTACACAATCTTGAGGGTCACACTGTTTGAACGAGGTGACAGACAGAGTGTTGGTTTTTTTCCCCCTGCCTTGCCAGTTGAAAGAGCACCCGGAGCGTGGGGTGTACGCCCGGGACCTGTCCATGCACACGGTACACAACGTGGCCGAGTGCGAGACGGTGATGGAGCGCGGCTGGCGGAACCGCGCCGTGGCCTACACCTTGATGAACAAGGACTCGTCTCGCTCGCACTCCATCTTCAGCATCCACCTGGAGATGTGCCGCACAGGTCGGGGCATACGCACATAACCTGTACAAACACATTGTTTGGCTTTTTATGAAATATATAGAGCAGGGGTGCCCACACTTTTTCAGCCTGAGAGCTACTTATGACATGACCGAGTCAAAATGATTCACCACCTAATAAAAATGCAAAACGCAGTATTTATAAATATATTGAGAATTATTTTTATATGTACCGTATATGATGGTTTACCTTTTATGACTGCATACTGCTGATAGCTAGCCTCAAGCAGATTTGCAGCAACAACAATCCGCCCAGTCGCTCCATTAGGCGCATATAAAACAAGTCAACTTTTTTGCACATTATGCTAATGCTAACAACTTTGCTGTCTTGGTAAAGTTCAAGAACTGTAAAAAAAAAAAAAAAAAGCCGCCGAATGAACAGGACGCTGTGTGGCTGTGTGTGACGTAGAATGCCTGATGCAGACTGGCTGCCGCGTGGGGAAATGGCAAAAAAAGTTGACTTGTTTTAAACGCGCCGAATGGAGCGAATGGGCGGATTTTTGGTGCTTCGCCTCGCGTCCCACCGCTTTAAACGCGAGACTCAGTGTTGTTGTCTCTCCACAGACGCAGCAGGCCAGGATCACCTCCGAGCCGGGAAGCTCAACCTGGTGGATCTGGCGGGGAGCGAGCGTCAGTCCAAAACGGGCGCGACGGGTGAGCGCCTGCGCGAGGCCACCAAGATCAACCTGTCCCTATCGGCCCTGGGCAACGTCATCTCGGCACTGGTGGACGGCCGCTCCAAATACGTCCCCTACCGCGACTCCAAACTGACCCGGCTGCTGCAGGACTCGCTGGGCGGTAACACTCGCACGCTGATGGTGGCCTGCCTCTCGCCGGCCGACAGCAACTACGAGGAGAGCTTGAGCACGCTGCGCTACGCCAACCGCGCCAAGAGCATCCAGAACCGGCCGCGCGTCAACGAGGACCCCAAGGATGCGCTGCTGCGGGAGTACCAGGAGGAGATCAAGAAGCTGCGGGCCCTCATCTCGGGCCAGCTGGCATCTGCTGCTACCGTTCCATGTGAGTAGACTTACAAAAGGAGAGATATTTAACTGGAATATGTAGGAATTTACAACAATGAAAGTGCAGGTTAGTCCTTAAAGGTAAAGTAGTCGCATATATTTGGTGAAAACAACCAAGTTTTCCATCCATCCAGCCATCTTCATGACCATTTTTCCTCACAAAGCACAAGTAGAAAAAAAATCTTTGCAATATGTTCTGCGTCCCTAATATTGTGTTTGTGGAATAAGAATTAGTCAGAATAACCCATCCGTTTGTATTGTATTCATCTCGGGTTGCTTCCATTAAGACCCGTACTGCCACCTGCTGTCGGCTGAAATTGACGTCAAAATGTCAACAGGCTCACCCTACGAATGTCAGGCTCACCCGTTTTCTACGTTTGGTCATGTGATGTTCGCAGGGCGAGCCCGTGGGCACTTTGATGTCAAAATCAATCAATAGCAGGTGGCGGTCACACTTTTTATAGTAAGTGCCACCTAAAAAAAAATACACCATCGTGACCAACATTAAAATACAGTAGTGTAGTAGGTCATGGTATTTATCAAAAATAAGACAGGTTTTATTCCTAAAAGGTACATGTAATATTATTGTAACTAAGCCACTGAAACATGATGTAGTTTGAAGTTTGAACATTAACATTGTCCTTAAACATAGGGGGACTGTACTGTACTTAAATAATGATTCAATTCAGAATTCAATTCAGATGTGTTGTATCTAAATAAATGTTTAAAAACCAAATACCGTTAGTTGTTTCAAGATCAGATGCAAATGTAATATACTAAAAAGCAAAGGTGGGCATTTTACAAAATTTTGCTGGTCCGTCATTCGTCATCCGTCAGCGGCCAGGGTACTCGTCCATCATTCGTCAATTTGTCATTTTTCATGAAGAACTGAAATGTAATTGTTAGTCTGACAGTTCGTCCGTCAGAAGTCCGTTGGTCCGTCGGTTGGTCCCCCCCAAAAACGTCAGAAAAACTGGTGTCTGCCAGTAATGGACTGTCACTGACAGACGCGGTTAGTGACGATTACTCTGATGAATGCAAAACCTCTTCCGTCATTCGTCAGTCTGTCATTTTAAAAAGATGTCCCGTAATTCGTCAATCTTCAGCAAAACGGCCATTCTGTCAGACTGACTGCCTCTGCTAAAAAGTTAAATACAATTCATCTGTGCAGCAATGATTTCACGGACCACTAGAGGTAATCATACCACACTTTGAGAATCATTGTTAAATAAGTCATCGATGAATATCTAATGAAGACTATGATGCTCTTTTATTACGAGCCTTAGGGTTCAATTTGTTTTAAGAAGTGCACAAGGTTTGGATAAGACTCTTTTATGTTTTCCTCTCTTAAATCCTGCAGCTGTGATGTCCAAGCATCAAGCAGAGGTTTCCCCCAGCTCCACCGATGGCGAGAAGGAGAAGATTAAAAAGGTAGCTCACGGCAGAATGTTCCCACGCTCACATATCACTTGCCGTTGTCGGCGCTGTCGTCCCGTTCGAGTCGATTTACTGCTTTGGCCTTTCAGGACTACGAGGAGAGGCTGGCCAGGCTGCAGGCCGACTTTAGCGCAGAGCGGGAGTCCAAGGCCAAGCTGCAGGAAGACATGGCTGTCCTGCGCGCCTCCTATGACAGCAAAGTGGCTGGCCTGGAGAAGATCAAATCCAGCAGGGGGCGCCCTGCCCCAGAGAATGGTGAGATGGAACGTCTTCCCCTGAAAACTGATGAGTTGTTAAGGAGAGCAAGCAAGGAATGTTGTGCAGTAAGGAACCAAGCTTTGCTATAAATAATAAATAAATAATTAATATCATGAAATACAAAGATACCACAAACTAGGGCTGAATTTTGAAGTAATTTAATTAAAATAAAACTATCCCCTCAAGATAATTTGAGGGGATAGTAATTGTCTCAATCAATGTAATTTAATATGCGATTATTTTTTTTCAAGGTCCTCTTCCCTTGTATTGTTATTTATTTTTTTATTTTTACAAACACAAGTAATAAATTAATCTGTATTACAATAAACAATATCAGAATTTTTGAATAAATGTTGCGGTGTGATACACTAAAATAAAGGCAAATGAACCATGAATTAATACAAAAGACAGTTTATCTACATCAGTTAGTTGCTAACTTAGGAAACACTACTTGCAAACTTTTGAAGTGTTCACTACGACAACTTCACAAAATTCGACCAAGCAAGTGTGGCGTAAACGTGAGTCAGATCACAACAATAATGCAACAAATCTATGGCTTTATCACTTCAACTTTTCATGTTTCATGAAACAGTTATGTGTAAACATGTGGACTGCACTTAAGCACTGAACCTATCTAGACATTATAAGTAAATAAATATTTGTAGATATAAAAAATAAAGCCTACTGGCTGATGGAATTGAAGCAGTGTTTCACCCCCACAAAAAATTGTAGCCTTTGTGATTTGAAATGTGTGTTCTACTACATTTCAATGTCGATTTGCGAATTGTTTAACCCCAACACAAACTCTGATCAAAAACACATTTCAAGGGGTTTGGCACCATCTTGTGGCATTTTAGAATAGATTTCTAGAAAGAGCACATAGTCGCACATCGGTGCATTTTAAATAGCTGAGGAAAGAGTCAACTGAAAAAACAAACAAGAAAACCATGAATGGCTAAATGCTAACTGTACTGCCTTTTCTTTGCCTTGTCTCCTAACACAAGCAAGCTCCTGCAGTGTAGCAGAGGACAACACCGACACCTCCCCCAGCAGCGCAGATGAGGTGCACACACTGGATGAAAGCCGCCCTCCAATAAACATGTAAACCCAACTTCTGTATTCATACTTACATTTGATGCAGCTGGGCCAGTCCGCTGTGCCACGTGCTGCTGCTGGGATCCAAACAAGTCCAGATGGAGTCCCACAAGAGTTGCCTGGTGTCAGCACAGCGGGGGGTGTGGAGCAGAAAGAAGCCTTGGAGAGGTTGGTGGCCTGCTGCCATGTCTTCTTACCTTCAGTATATATAATACCAGCTGGAGTAGATCGCAGACTTCTAGGCATGATTCCCACAAACACAAATAATTTGCGCACTTTGCAAGGCCAAATTCAGATACCATGTTAGTTGTAAGTCTTTGCCGTACCAAGATTTTACTGAAGTAGATATCTGTTTCAAGCTTTGTTGAAAATTGTATTTGAAAAATGTGATTAATCGCAATCAATTACGGACAATTTTGCAATTAGTTAGTTAGAAAAAGAATAATCGCTTGACAGTATGTGCAGCCATTGGCATTTTCAAGACCCACAGGATATTGTATTTCATGATCCTCTCAGAGCCTTCAGCCTTTATCTCTTCTTTTGTCATCAGTAGTAGAAAAAAGTAGGTTGCACAAAATGCAGCCGTTTCTCGCAGTGAGCTTACAGACCCTGCTGATCTCACACTTAAAATGGGGCATCAATGTCATCTACTGATAGTTGTGCATCAGTAAAGTTGTTTTCCAAGTTTGAGATTTGAAGTGGGGCAGCATCCAATGCTCCCCCACCTAAACCAGTTGAAACATAATTGACAAGTATACTCATTTTAAATATTGTATCATTAGAGAGTATAGCTGTTTTCAACACTTTAGATTGGTTAATGCTTTCCAAAAATAACAAAAGATACATGGGGAATATTGATTTGTGAAAAATATTACACTGACCAAATTTGGACCTAGGCGGTCTTAACAAGACTAAAAACCACTTTGAAAGATGCTCAGACCTCTACCTGAGGCGCCGATAAAGCTAATTTTGATCATCACCAAATTAATAGCCACAGCTTGGCATTTACTGAATGTTTTTGTGCTGGATGGACTTTGCCCTCCTCATTCCTCGTCCATATCATTTGTATACAACAGTAACACGGGGGGGAGGGGCTGTTAAAATGGAGCCCTTGTCTCTTGTGCAGGCTGCAAAGGCTGGAGCAAGAGGTGGTCGGCGGTGAGCACGCCCGCAATAAAGAATTCCAGCAGAGGCAGCGGCAGAGGAGGAAGGTGGCCGATCAGAGGAAAGCTCAGCTCGTCAAAGCTTTGTCAGACAACAGCGAGGAGAGCGACAACGTGCTGTTCAGTGTCTACGACTCCATTCAGGAGGAGGTCCACGCCAAAGGCCAGATGCTGCTCAAAGTCCAGGGAAAGGTCAGTCACAGTGCCATAACGTGCAGGCACACTCGCCAAAACATTACACATGAAATTTCTGATGAGGGTTAGAGTGTTGAAAACACACACACACACACACAAACGACAAAGCATAAAACTGTGAGGAAACAAACTTGTCAATGAGGAATCACCACAGGTGGAAAAGTGCCTGAAAATAAATAACAAATATATATAAAAGCAAGAAATAAGACAATACACATCCTTTAAAAAAATAAATAATAATATGATATATATATATATATATATATATATATAGTATTCAGAGCTATAATAACAGTTTAAATTAATGAGTGAGACTTGAACTTAAAATATAAAACAAATTCTGTTTAGACTAGTGGTGGGGCATAGAACATATTATTGTAAAGAAATGTTTTGACTCCCACTTTAAAAACAAAGATGTTGCTGTTAAAAACACCATCTACATTCCTGCCAATCAAAACTGAGCGTGATTATCTTTGTGAAAGCAGTATTTTTGAGACCGCTCTTGTGTTGGTTCTCCAATGCATTGTGTGAAATCTACGAGCTACGTACTTGGGTTATAACACGCGTCATCTTCGTGCAATACCCAATATTCCCCACTACTGTAATACCGTGCAATACTCAACATTCCCCACTACTGTTAGTCTAGTTTTATTTTTATCCAATGCTGTTCCTTACATTTCACTACAGCACTGCAGCACTGTCACTTAGAGTATTTTTTCCTCTGTACTATGTACAGGCCGAAATGAGTGTTCCTCATATTTTTTATGTAGATGTAGGTTGGTGTGTATACACATGTGTATATACACATGTTACTGCGTATATCTACATAGGTTTGATTCTAAATGTTTGCCGTCAATGTTATACATTAATGGCCACATTATGCCGCCGCCCCTGTGTGACCTATATCTTTGCTACTGTAACAACGAAAATTTCCCCACTGTGGGATCAATAAAGGCATTCTTATCTTATCTTCTTATCTTAAAACATGGACTTTTTCCTCCAACAGCTCAAAGCGGCCAAATTGGAGATCCGTGACCTGCAGACGGAGTTTGAGGAGGAGAGGAACGACTACCTCGTGACCATTCGTCGCCTGGAGCGCGAGGGCCAGCTGCTCCACGACCTGCTTGAGCGCATGGCGCCGCTTGTTCGCCGTGACTGCAACTACAGCAGCCTGGAGCGCCTGAAGAGAGAGGCCGCGTGGGACGAGGAGAGCGCCGCCTGGAGGATTCCCGATGTGACCATCCAGAGAACCACGCTGCCCTCAGGTGGGATGAATAAGGAGGATAGTGGTAGCTCCCAGGTGGTCTTGGATCCCTCCATTTTGTATAGCGCTTTTCCTCATTAGACTAGACTTTTCTATTCTATGTTTTCCATAATATAGCCCTTTCAAGGCAGTACTAAATCCAAATTGCGTCCCAGTTTGAACACGTTTCCCTGGTGTCCTCCCTCAGCTGTGCCTTCGAAGCTCTCCCCGCCCAGAGGCTCTGCTGCCGATCCCGAAGACATCGTGGTGGGTTTTTGCCGAGGGTTCATCCTCGTCCTCACGATCTTAAGACATTTGTCACCCAGACTCAAAACGCGTGTTTCCCAGCAGGTTGAGGAGGACCGATACAAAGAGCTGCTGGACCGCAGCGACAGTGAAAACATTGCCAACACTTACTTCAGATGCAAGAGGGCCAGCCAGCTGCTCGGGGGCCAAACAGCTACAGGACGTGGTGAGGTTTTTTTTTTTTTTGGCACTGTTAGAGTTCAAGCCCAGTCGCGAATAGTGAAAAGCTTTGACTAATTAGCAAACCCCTAAAAATGTTTATAAACATCCTATATTAATAATTTGAATGGCACACTACCATCCAATCCAAAAACACTACATTTCACACTTAAAAATGAATTGGTTACTGATTATTTTGAACCAGAAGCGTATACTGTACATGCACATGCATGCAGCAAGAGTCTCTGTAACCTCCACTAACAACCCAGGCAAGTGTGTATTTTTACATCTACTCACCCCTGCTCAAATGCCTGTTTTCTGTAATATGAAAAAATGAGAAAGAAAATCATTAAAAACCATTAATATGACTACACATATTTTTTCCCATGTGTTTAGGAGATTTTTTTACAGTCCAATGAGACCAAGGTTGGACCTTTTGGTCAAGGGATGTTAGGCACAAACATTCCATTACTCATCACCAAAAGAACTCAACAGCTATAGTGAAGCATGGTGGTGGCAGAATCATACTTTGAGGCTGATATTCTTCAGCTGGATCTGGAGCCTTATTTTATGGTCATGTTTATTTAGAAAAAAGGAGGAGGGGACTGAACAGTTCCAAATACCAGTCAGTATTAGCACAGAAGAAGCTTCAGGCTTCTCATAGAAAACAAAAAGCAAAACAATATATATATAAATGAAAAAAGGAAAAAGCTTACTAGAATCGCTGAAATTTATTTGGGGTAAATCAGAGGTACTTTAAATGGTGGCGGATGTGTGCTGACTTCCATTTAACACAAGTTTAAATGTGATTGGTTAATTCTTAACAGTAACATCCCAGTTGAGGGTGGACATACTTGCACAATTACATAATTCCATTCAATTTGACTTACTCCTCCCAAGAATTAACTTTTTTTTTTTTTCAATTGAGTAGTACAGGTTATACGTCACATTAATGGAAGCCAAAGTTTTTAAAATCGTTAGCTTGGTTATTTGGTTATTTATTTGTTGTTGTTGAGTGTGTTCAATAAACCTGAAGTCATTAAGAACCCCTTCTCCCCCAGCCGCCCACAGCCCCTCCCTCTTGAATGCGTCACCCCACCTCAGCCTGAACGTGAGCCAGGACTCCGTCATGCCACGTCCCTTCCGCCTAGAATCCTTGACTGTCCCGGCGTCCAGCGGTAAGGCAAAGCGCAAGAAAAACAAATTTCAATAAAAGAAGCAAGTGATAGGACACAACAAGCAGTATGTTATTTCCACAGTGGCACGCACTTTAAATCTGTGAAGTAATGTCAATTAGTTTAAAACTTGAAAGCACTTTTAAACATTTGTATCATATATTTCAATCTTCTTACTTCATTTATGTATCATATTTTCTGGACTATAAGACACACCCTTATATAAGCCGCATCCACTCTTATTTTTTAAAAAAACTAATGAAAAAACGCTATGTAAGCCGCACCTGGATATAAGCCGCACCTATCTATGTTGAAAAATTTACGGCATTTACACTATGATTTTGAACTGTAAATGTACATGTATGTACCTGAACAGATTATTTCCTAACAGTGCCTTTTAACATGGCAGCAACTTTGCTGATTAAAACGGAACAGAACCAAGAGAAAATAACCAGAACTTATCTTCATTTCATTTCCCGCTGCTGCCTCCAACATCTCACCACAGATTCATTGACGCTAATCTTGTGTGCAGCAGCCGAGTTTCCTTCCTGGATAGCAAGGTCGATGGCCTTCAACTACAAACTTGCAACATACGAACTTCTTCGTGAAATCCACAGAATAGGCACCTTCATATGAGGCGCATGGTTCAAAACCTAGGAAAAAAGTAGCGGCTTATGGTCCGGAAAATACGGTCATCATTTTTGCATTAATTCCACTAATAAAAGGTAAAGATGTTTGTAATAATATACATGACGATACATCAATTAAATGTACAGTACTATTTTCATGATTGCGGAGATGCTCATTCTGTTTTGTCTGTGTTGAACACCATGGCCCTCAGAGCCAGATTAAGGAGGTCTGGGGGCCCTGGGTTGCCTTGTGTGGGCACCCCATTCCGCCCCGATGATTGCCATTTTTGCGAGCTTTTTTTCACCTAGTGGCGACCATTCCAAGGTATACCCCACTTCTCCTGCCTAAAGTCACCTGGGACAGGCTGTATTTGAAACGCAACCCTAACGAGGGCAAGTGGTATCGAAATGGATGGATGTGAAGTTTTAGTTATGGAACTGACTGGCTACCAATCCTCGCCAAAAGTCAGTTGGGATACGCTTCAGCTCTCCCACAACCAGTGATGACGGGAATGTGTATATCTTGTTCTTTTTAACAGTCATGACTAATCTAACGCATTACTTCTCTCAAGTGGAGTAAAATTGATGGTTACATTTCATGACTGCAGAGCATTTAATAAGGTTGGCAAGCAGCTCACAGAGCTCTCAGACTTAATTTACGACCAAGTGATTTATAATTTACTACCAAGTGGTATGTTGTTGAATGGCTCTTGGGTTCAGCGTGAGTAACATTTGAGAAGTCCAGTCACTATTTTGAGTTTGAGAGAGCTCAAGAAAATGTAAAAGTACGCCCCCCAAAACAGAAAAAAAAACATACGGATCACTACACGTTCAATCTTAAAGGGCAAAACCCACATGGCTGAGTAACTGTGTGAGGTCCTCAAATTTAATCATTTTTATAAACAATGTAAATGATAAATGTTGAGTTTTGCGATGACAATATTACCCGTTAAATGACAGGCCAAAACAGACTGCCTTAATAAACACTTGTTAAGTGAAGTCTAGAAATACTTTTTTTTTAAAGTAAAGTACAAACCTCTTTGCAACCTTTTGAAAGTGTGCTCCCTGGCAAAAAACAAAACAAAACATTTGCTATGTGCACAAACACTCGCAAGCATTCAACACTCAGTGAGGTACCACCTTTAATGACAGGTGATTTGTCTATATGTGCATCATAATTGGTTGTCTAAAGTCAGCTGGCAGCTCCCCTTTTTGCATCAGTGTCACATTTCACAATTTGGCCTGATTTCATCCTCCATTGTAGAATATATGTTGACAGTGCGAGAGACGTGTCAGTTTCAGAACCTGACACCCCTCATTTGCCGTAGAAATATAAGCCACAGATAACACCCCTCACTCTCCGCCCCCATTGGCCGAGCCTTGCGCCTCAGCCAGCGATAACGCCGACGCAAAAGGCAACAATCGGCCATTGAGGCGTTACATAACCACACAAGGAATTAAAAGTCAAACACGCAAAAGGGGAAAGAGCGGGCAGAGAGAAAGGACTGTCTCCTTAGTTACCAAGCGTGCCATGCTCAAGCTAATCTTATAATGGAAGAGGAGCGCGACGGCTGGAGTAAGACGAGTAGTACGACCACATAAGTCAAAGAATCCTCAGTGAATCCCAATATCTGCAGTCAAAAACATTTATTTTTCTTGTCCTTGTGTGAAAAAGACAAGGTAGAAATGGTCATGACTACTTTTCGGTTGGAAAACCATAAAGCGGGGCACACTCATACCGAAAATTGGGCCAAATTTGAGCATTTTCTCTCCCTTGCTATCAAAGAAAAGGCCCAGTTACAGGAGGTCCTTGGCTTACGCGGTACTCGACCTACGCCGTTTCAACTTGACGATGCCTGAACCTCGTCCGCCATTTTGTCTCCAGCACTATAGTGTGTGTGTCAAAAAGAAAGCAGGATTTTCTAGTGATGCTGGTCCAGCCGAGAGGAAAGCCGTTACGGTGGAAACGAAGCTGGATATCATCAAATGTCAGACAAAGCTGAGACGCCGACGAACATTGGATATTTATTTCAAGGGTTAGGGGGTATTAAAGGGACTTGCTTTCTTTCCGACTTGGGCAAAAATGTGTGTCACGTCACCGGCATAGGATTGCAACTAGTTCGTAACCTGAGGACTTACTGTATTGGAGGTCTGTTAACATTTGGTGTGGTTTATGTTTGGACTTATTGTTCCTCACCGATCTGCTTGGAAAAATTGGTCAGAACCCCCCTTGAGATGATGAACTCGAAAATGTTGCGAAATTTTAAACAAGAGTCCTAAAATCATGAGATGTGACCCTTGCTTGAGCCCATGCTTGACCCTTGCTTGAGGCACAAGGCAGGGTCCCTGAATGTGTCAAGGAATGTAAAAATCCCGTAAACATTCACTAGGCTTGCTCTGTTGCGAAACAATCAGTCATAATTGAGCTGCAAAACAACAGGACACTGTTGGAAAAACTGCATTAAAAGACCTCGTATGGAAAGAGCTGCTCCTTTAACTTCTTCCTCTTCGTGCTCAGCGCACTCAAACTTCCCTTTGACTCTCGGGAAGTCCACCGCTCTGCTTACTTGTGCGGCTCGTCTCTGAGCAGTCCCAACTTCCTGAGAGCCTCTTTTCTGTCGGCTCCCATTCCGGGCACCATCATCACCGTGTATGCCACGGAGTTTGAGGCTTTGGGGGCGACCGGCTGTTCCTCCAGGACTGTTTTGAGTCGCGGTTCGTGACGGTTCATCTCATTTTTGTGATTGAGCAGGGTTGTATGTCGCTCTGGACCAGCCAGCTTCAATCTGTCGGGTTGGCCATGATGAGAGAGCGACGCGGCCCCTTGGTCGCACCTGGAGTAGTGGTGGAAACTAGCGCTACTCTGCAGCCCCTTGCTCCTGGGCCCGGCCGGCCCTGGGGCGTGGCAAAAAGAGGGGCTTCTCAATGGACCTATGTTTGCGGGACTTTTGGATAATCCATTGCCCGCAGACAAATAAGACTTCGGGAGCTCCAGTCGGGCTACTTGAGCAGTTTCTGACTGTTGGTCTTTGAGGAGGCCTAACTTCTGCAGGGCTTCCTGCCTCACCACTTTAGGATCTGTGGCGTTCTTGAGACTGTACGATGAGTTTGAGGCTGGGGCCGCTTCCTTTTCTGTCTTCACTGAGATATTTGAAGGAATTCTTTTGGGTTTTGGTGCAACAGGTAGCGGGCCTGTCCTAACCCTGCCGGCCTCTGAGATGGCTGTGTCAGGTCTTCCGACATCGCCGGAGTTTGAACCTTCTATGATGACTGGAGGGCGTTTGACCAAGTCTATGGTGTGATCGACTCTGGGACATAAAGGTGTTTTCTTTGTGGAGGCGCTCCGCCGCAGGTAAACAAGTGCATCGTAGGATAGAGGTCCTCTTTCGCCTGTCTTCACCACGTTGTCTTTGGGTTTGGTTGCAGGAGGTATCGTAACATTCACGTCGACAGGTACATGAATCCCAGCGGGCTTCTGGCTGAAGTTGTTGCCAAATAAAAGAGACTTCTTCTTGTTTAGCTGAATCCCAGCTTTCATGTTTGGTTCAGAACAATTAGAGCTGCTCGCCAACACATAAGGTGTTGCTACAAGGTAGTTCTGTATGGGTTTGTTCTCTGCCTTTTGCCTGATGGCTTCCATAGAGTTGTGCTTTTGCAGACCTATGGGACAGAAGATGTTTGTTAGAAAAGATAGGCACACAGCTTGAAGGGAAACAAAACCAAGTTGACTCTCTCCCTCGGCGGTCAGGCAGAAACGGTGACAAAACAGAAAGATGACTTTTCCTATCAACAAATAAGAGGTTCCCTAGTTTCCCGCCTGAAGCAGCTAAACAGCATCCTCGTCAACAAGTATCAGGTTCAACTGCGGCGAGAAGACTAGGAGCTGCCGGTTTTACTGATCAGGTGACAGTGCCAACGCAAAAACATAAGTCCTCCAATCCAGAAGACACTCAAAGACACTTTTACAGATACTTTTAGTAATAAAAAAAAAAAACAATGGATGGGCTAGTGTTTTTTGTTGAGTGCTTCACAGCTAAATTGCAACTGTCACCGGAATGATGAGCTCACCATTGAGCGTGGTTTTGCTCATGGAGGCTGAGAGGTCCGCCAGTCTGGAGGCCAGACTGCCATGGTCAGGCAAGAGGTCGCCTTCCTCGTTGGAGAGTCCGCTGTCGTCCTCGGTGTCCAAAGACTCGATGGTCTCCTGCAAAAACATCAGGCAGGCTTTCTCCTCAGCAGACAAGTGCTCCAGACTATCATCACTCTGTAATGGAAAAGAATATCCTCAGAGTAGAGTCCGTTTTTTCAGCTTCAATAAGTTTGAGACCAGGACACTTACGAAAGCAGATAGTCCGCTGGCAACGCTGTCACAGCTGCCGGCACTGTCCACGCCAGCCAACATCTGCAGTCCAGTCCCACCTGGCCAGGTGTCACTTTTTGGCATTTTATCCAAATGTCAGAGGCCCCAAAATGGCCGTGTCAATCTGTAATGGTGGGGAATAGTGGCGTCACAAAAACATCATCCATTTCTTGTTAAGGTTTGTTTAAATCACCAACCTGTCGGAAGCTCAGAGCTATTTCTTGAGTAGCGATACATGTGAAGGGCTAACAGTGTGACACACTTCTGAAATAACACATTTGCTGAGATCACCATTAATAATATAAATCAATTACTTTGTTTTTGTTGTATACTGAAGACATTTGGGTTTCAGATCAAAAAATGACCATGAGACAAAAAGATCAGAACTGTTGCTTTTTAGATGAATTTTGTTTTTGGCTAATTGTTCACAAGCTCAATGTAGTTATTGCAAGTAAGGGTTATGCCACCAAATATTAATGTTATTCCCTCTAAGTTAAGTCAATAATGTCCACTCCAATACTTTTGCTCACCACCGGTGATGATGATGCATCTTGGCGTGGTGTGTTTGTGACAAAGCATCTTTACTGGAATGTGACTCAGATTAACACACGCACTGTTCCTAATCGTCCTCAACATGATCACATTCACAGACGCCAAGGGCACCACACACAACACTGCTGCCCGCCTACTAACTGGAGCTCGGAAGACGGAGCACATAACACCAATTCTGGCTTCCCTTCACTGGCTCCCAGTGCATTTCAGGGTTCGATTTAAGATTCTCCTATTTGTCTATAAATCATTAAATGGCCTCGCCCGGCGTACCTCTCGGAGCTCCTCCACTCCTACGCACCTTCCCACAGCCTCAGGTCTGCGGACCAGGCGC
This sequence comes from Filicampus tigris, assembly GCF_054856515.1. Lineage (NCBI taxonomy): Eukaryota > Metazoa > Chordata > Actinopteri > Syngnathiformes > Syngnathidae > Filicampus > Filicampus tigris. The sequence goes on along the minus strand of NC_141225.1, from coordinate 7,450,158 downwards.
TACTCGGAGTGCCGAAGACTAAGCGGAGCCTCAGAGGGGATCGAACCTTCTCTGTTGCTGGTCCTTCCCTCTGGAATGACCTCCCATTGGATGTTAGGCAAGCCCCCTCTCTGTCCATTTTTTAAAACCCGGTTGAAGACACATTTCTATTCTCTGGC
>NC_141225.1:7275000-7445000 GCF_054856515.1 Filicampus tigris | reverse complement strand
GCCAATTAAAAGTAGAACACTGAGTGCTGTGGATGTCGGCGGACGACGTGAGGTAGACCAGTGATTCCCGACCACTGTGCCGCGGCAATTTCACTTACTTAGTTTGTAAATGATTTATTTAAAACAAATAATTTACCTTTGTTCATCTATGTGAGCGATGTATAGGGACAGACCCAACTATTAAATGCTCTTCTACTAGAGTGTACAATTAACCTGTCATCATCCTGTTGCCATTTATACAACAAAATAATCCAAAAGTAATGGACACTCCCCCTCCCTTACAGGTTTATAATTATCTTTCGATGTAACAAGATGGTGCCAAAGCACTACTTTTCTGTTAGACGGGGCTTTGGTGCCTTCTTGTGGCATCCTCATAGCGTTTCGGAAGAGCACAAAAATGTGAATAGGCGAGTATTTAATGGATAGCCCCTCCCCCCAAAAAAATCAGCAAATAGGCAAAACTGCGAACGTACAACAACAACTAATCAAATGTAAATCAAATTGACATCGCAATGTGATAGAACGCAATTTTCAAATTGCAAGGGCTGCGATTTTGCCTCTGCTTCATGCTTTGGTCGGTTGTCTTTACAGTCTAATTATTTTATTTATTGATTTATAAATAAGTTTAGTGTTTAAGTGCAGTTCACGTTAACATTTTGTTTTATGAAACATTCACATTTGGAATGATAAAAGCACAGACTTGTTTGCATTATTGTTTGTGATTTTTGTTTGTGCCACACTTGTTTGGTAGAATAATTGTCGTAGTAAACAAGCGCTTTAAAGACTGCAAGTCAAAGTGTTTTGTAAGTTAACTCGAACTGTAGTAGATTAATAAAGTGTTTTTCTTATTAATTCAAGGTATATTTACCATTTTAGAATATAAGACCAAAACATTTATGAATAATAAATCTTGACCTTGAAAAAAAAATCACGGCAAATGAAATCACAATTCCAATTTTTAGGAAAATCGCAATTAGATGATTTTCCAAAATCGTTCAGCCCCAATACATACTTGTTGCCATTTCTGTTTGGTGATGTGCCATGAGATTTGTCTTCTGTAGAATATGCGCCTTGGTTCAATAAAAGTCGGGAAACGCCGAGGTAGACGGCCACGTACGTGGAGGGGTAGCACACAAACGGAAGCGAGTAAAGGTTTCAGACTTCGCCAAAATTGGTGTGGCCCGTCTCCTTGGCGTGCTCGCGCGCCTCCCTCTGTCCCACCAGGCCCATCTGGCACACCATGCAGCGCAGCGCAAAGCGGTTGACGTCCGTGAACTGCCGCTTGCGGCGAGCCTCGTCGGCCAGCTCCAGGGCTTGCGCCAGGATGACGTCGTCGCCAGTGGAGAAGACGGTCTGGGGGGGCGAGCCGGGCGCCTCCCTCTGCAGCGGGTCGTAATGGATGCCGTCGTAGATGAGCAGCACGCGCTTTCGGTAGCCGGCGTCCTCCCCAAAGCGATCCACGCGCACCGTCTGCGTATCCACCACGCAAATCTCACACTGGTAGAACTTGGACATGATGGACACCTCGATGGCGCCGCCCCATGTGTCGTCGCGCCGGATCCAGGCGCAGTAGTCCTCGTTGCTCTTGCCCAGAACGGCCTCCGAGTACGCCGCCGGGTCACTGGACACGATCTGGGCGATGAGGCCGCGCATCTCGGGGGCGCACGCCGGGTCGTACACGCCGCCCTCCACCACGTAGTTGACGCTGGTGAACAGGCACGAGTTGTCGGCCGGCACCACGCGGCGAGCCAGCGCTGGCAAGGCGTTCAGGCGAGGCGTTTTGGTGACGACGGGATGGGCGGCCATCTTGGCCTTGTTTTCCTCCTCCTCCACGATGAGAGTGTCGCCTGTGGGGGGGGGGGGACCACATCACCTTACTACAGTGGAACAAGTCACATCACAATGACCATATTAAAATGTACTGCACATCATTGATCAAAATTGCATCTAAATGTTGGAAAAAGTTTTTTGGGAAATGATAAAAATGGGTGGGTGGTGTCAGGAAAAAAATCCGGCAATTGTGCCAGACAAATGATGCAAGTGAATTGCCGTTTCCTGATAGGCAAAAGCCGATAATAACTTCTTCTATTCAATTCAAAATGCGAAATTTAAACAAAATTGTTGAAAAAAATTTTTTTTTTAAATCACGTTTTCTTTAAAAGAAAATCTGACTTTTTTTCCCATGAAAAAAAGCCTTCTTTTTTTCTTCCAAAATAAAGGCTCAAAATAAAAAAGTTCGCATCACAAGTAATGAGTCACAATTAGCATTTTGCTTCCCATATGGACACACTAAAAAGCGGACATGGGAGTGACCCAACACGCTTTTACGTCACATACGCCAGGAAGCCAGAGGCATAAGCGAAGCTATTCGGTCGACGGTGCAGGAAGACGGCGAAGGTGTGGCAGCTTCCAGATTAAAATGCAAGGCAAGCACCGTCCTAAATAAAATAAAGAAATGCTCATGGAATACAAACCCAGTTGGGCTCTGAGGTCTGCAGACTCGGGTTAATTAGTGCAACCCAGGTTTCAAAGCAAACATGGTGAAGCAGCATTTAGCTATTATGCTGCATGCAAATGGAAAAGCTGCCAACACTAGTGAAGTCAAACCCGAGTGAAAATGCTTTTAAATCAAGATTATAAACTATGCTTTTACCTCCATAGCTATGTTCAAGGTCTTTTTAAACATTTTTAAAATCATGATTTTTTTCTTTAACAGTCTTGTTTTTGCACTGTTCATTCTTTCAGCAATTTTAATAAGCTACATTTTGTTTACTTTGATTTGAAATGTCTTTATTTTGTTGATAAATGCTTTTGAATGTGCTGTGACTTATGTGGCGCATATTGAGTTCCCTCGTGTATGAAATGCACTACAGAAAGCTGCTTTGCCTTGCCTACTGTCTTGGACGTCAGCGAGCATCACGCACGTTTGTCCGAAAGGCAATGTTTGATTCCCAAAACAAATTGACCAGCTGGTGTTCACTTGGCGTGACGCATGCTTCATACCAGACTTGATGGGGTAGTCCTTGAGGTGAGCGTCCCCGTTGCGCAGGTCCAGGCTGGAAGGCGGGTAGCCCACCATGATTTTCTGCACCTCACAGGGGATGCCGGTCAGCTCCTCCACTTTGCTTTTTAACTCTTGCACGCACGATTGGTGAGTCAACCCTTGCATCACGTGACTCCCGTTTTTGGTCTTACAGCGAAGACGCAACATCCTGCCTGACAGAAAGTCAAAAAGACAAAAATTGACAGAAAAAAAGACAACAGCAATAAAAACGATAAAAAAGTGAATAACGTTTATGAAGAATTTATATGACACACAAAGTTGTGACTTCTTTTAAAATCCTAAATATGACTTGAAATTATACATTTTTTTAAACATAAAAACATTTTTTTCTAAAACAATTCTCCCCCAAAAAATAAATACCGGTACATACATATATACACACACACACACACACACACACACACACACACCCACACACACACACACACACACACACACAAATGTATTGTTGTAATATACTATGTTATAGTGCAAAAAAAAAAGGTCTTCCTTTTTTTGTTACAGGTGCATACCACATTTTGATTGTGTAGATCAATTTACTACTTTTAAATTATACATACATACATACTTTTTTGATCAAGTTTAAATTAACACAGAATTAAAAACCAATACAAGTGTTTATTTTAGTTTTCTTTAGCACAGAGCATTTGCCCAATTTACTCCTCTGATTTCACTGCCTATACAAAATAGACTCTCTAATAGAACCCCCCTCAAAAATATATATTTTTTCCTCATATTAATATCAATTGTTTTAATACATACAGTACCTCCCACCCCCTGTAGAAAAGATAATAGTATGGCAGTATGCCAATTTTTCTTGGTTAAAAACACAACTTCTATTTTATTTTCCGGAAAAAAAAAAGTTTTTTTTTTTTTTTTAAAAACAGCCTTTTTCCCATTAACCCATTAAGGACTAAAGCGCCTGGCTCAACAGCTCCCCAAAACCTAAGTGGTCGTGTTTGGAATTATCCTTGAAAACCTTAAGTTTTCCCAGAAATTCAACACCTACAAAATCATTAATATCTCAGCCCCTGTAGCAGGCAGAAACATAATTCCAAAAGAATTTGAGAGTTTAGACATGTGGCTTTCACACAGACTCTTTCACTTTCACACAACTTTTTCTCTCAAAAATGTGCCAACACAAAAATATGCCTTTTCCTGACTAAAAAAACGCCCCCCCCCCCCGAAATCGAGATTTCACAGAACAAAAAGTTTAATCACTATATCGACAGATTGTTTTATCTACCTTAGAAAGTTGTGACACTATTGTTTACTAATCTGCAAAGCACGCGCGCACACACACACAAAATCGACCTGACAGCAACATTGCTTTGTTTTGTTTTGTTTTGCTGCTCTTTTGTTCAGACGCTTTACTGTAGCTTTAACATGTTAGCAAGCCAACTTGCATTTTAGGGGGCTCACGTACCTTGCGTTTACGCGTCAAATCAACTCGAATTACCATTATTATGATGATGATTATGAACCAAGGGTTGTGGTAGGTGCGGAATGTGTGTCGAGCGAAGCTATCCTAGGCTAGCATGCTAACCTGTCCATTAACTTAGCGTTCAGTGGACTCTCCGAGCGGCCATCTTCATCCTGTTCTCGTCCTCGACATGAGCAAGCACATTAAATGACATCCGCGACAACTTAATTGGTCGCTGTCTTTTTGTTTTTCTTGCTTTGTTACCTGTATTCGCCCGTTTCCAGAGCCTCGAACAATGCACACACAACCACGGGGCGGAGCGAAACGTCAAAAAAAAAACGTACATGTGACGTCATGACGTGGCCACTACCGTAAGTCCTCTAATAGCTCACAAACGGGGATTCTTACCGTGATATTTGGCAACACGTATGCGTATTTTAAATAACAAACCTCACACGTTTCGTCATGTAGTCAAAGTTAAATTAAATGTACAAAAATTATCATTATTATTATAATGAATAATAACAAGAAGGGGACCACCTTAAATGGCAGTAATAGCGCTTGTGGAAGCAATAGCCACGAATATAGATAAGAGTTTACCGTTGGGATTTTTATAGATCTAAAAAAAAAAAAAAAAGCATTTGACACTATAGCTCATAGTATATTACTTAAATAATTAGTATACAAATTAAATAATTAGATAGATATGGCATAAGAGGTGTAAAAAATGTATTTAGTTAAGATATCAGTATGTGCAATTCAACAACATAAAATCAAATCAACTGAAGATCACTCCTGGGGTTCCTCGGCAAATAAATTAGTTAATATTTTATTCAGACACATTGTCTCCTGTTTTGTTTTCAGTTTATGTATATTTCCAGCACTCTTAAAGTACACCATAAATAAAGATGAATTGGGTTTAGAAAAGATGTATGTCGAGAAAAAAATAAATAAAAAGTTTTATATTATCGAGATCAAAACATACATGTATATCAATACAAAATGTATTGAGACACAAGTCATATTATTAAGAGACTAAATGCAATCACAGGTATATCTTGTAAAATATGGACTGTGACCAAATCAAATGTTTTAATAATAACAATAAGACAAAAAAATATATCTTTAATTTGAACATGTGTAAAAAACAAAGAAAAACAAAATGGATGGATGGATAATAATAATATTCAACAAGCCAGTCAGTATTGCAATACAAGTCATTTAATTGCATTTTGAAATATGACCAAAAGATGCACAAATACAAGCAGGTTCGACAATACAAACCCAATTAAGAATAATCTAATACTATTTTCAAATCCAATCCTTTCTTTCAGCTAAAAAGGCACAAGTGTCGACATCCAACAGACCACCTTTCAAGATTATTCTTTCATTCAATGAAAAACCTGCATAAAATGGGCATAATATAAAGATAACTGATACTGATAACTGTATGGTAAAATGGGGAAACAATTAATACAATGTTTCTTTATGAAACAGCAAGCCCACCGTAAATAAATGCAGCAAAAAGATAAGAACCTCATTTTAAATGTAATGACTGTCTACAGGGGCATGGCCTAGTGAATGAAAGGTTGAAACTAGAGTCAGGTTGGCCAGTCAGTCTGCATGTGAGTGACTGGGCGTGAGTAGTGGCCAACAGCAGCTCCTCGTGATTTTTCTTTGAAATTTATTAATAAACAATAAATGGCTGAAAGTACACTGGCACTTGTGGCTCTCCTTGCCGACAAGCAAGGGCATTACAGTACTGTTTCACTTCACGCGAGCGGCGCATCTGAAACTCGCTCTCACCAAAATTTGCTTGAAACACACACACACCAAAAAAAAAAAAAGATAAGCAACGAAGTGATGGCTCATAATTTGAAAAAAGTTGGGGCCCTCGTAAGTCAAGATACCACTGCAGCTATATGCAGTACCGGTATATACAGTGTTGCCTTGAGATACGAGTTTAATTTGTTCTGTGACCAAACGGTTGTAGTCTGCCAAAAAAAAAAAAAAAAGAAATGTTTTTTAAACTAGAAAAATACTGTACTTCTTTGCCTTCTTTACCTGAATACTTGAGTATATTACTGTAAAACAAACTAATAATAAATAGAATGTAAACAAAAAAACAGTTTGTGAATCATGATTCATTCATTGTGCTGCTCCTTCTGGTGTGTGTGCCTTGGCCAAGAGGGGGCAATATAATACAGGCATATGGCGATACGTACATGGAAACAGACACAACTACTCATTAAGCTGCAATAATAATTGTCCTTTTTCACAGAGGATAAAGAATATATGCCTGTGAGTATTGTTAAAGTGTCTGCATGTCTTGCTGTACCGTTGGTGTTCAAATTGCACAAAGGGTTACAACATTGTGACATCAATGCTAACATCATTAACCTGTGTCTGGCATTATGCAGAAATTCAAGAAAATGTGTGGTTTCTTTAATTAAGAAAGTGATGGTTTGACAGAAAACATAAATTGGGCGTGCCAATAAATACTGTAGCTTAAAGTCTCTTTTTGAAGAACTGATCACTGTCTGCCAAACTGCTGCTTGTTGGGGAGTGAGTTGATTAAGTGAGCTGCAACCATCTAGTGCTCGCATCTTACAATTTTTTGCTGGTAAGTCAAAGCAAAAAAATGCCTAGCCACGGTTTGTATCTTGAAAAACTTGTAAGTTGTGCCACTTGTATGTCAAGGCACCACAGTACATATTTTGTGCAAGTACGTTTTATCTTCACTCAGAAGCGGACGCAACCGCTCGTTTCTTCAGGGTTGTCAAAGTCGATTCCTTCGCACAGGGAGCCCTGCAAAGCAAAACATTTGTAACTGAAGGTGCAAAGGTGATAGAGGCACGCTTGTAATGAGATGAGTCTAATAAAAGGATGAAGAAGATGACGAAAAATAAGGTTTGGCTATATGTCATCCAAAATACTAAAAAACAGCCACCTCCTATGTGAGGCTGTAAGGTTTCAAGACATAAAGAGAGAAAAGAAAGGCAGACATTAAAAAAAAAAAAAAGAACATGCTTTTTTTGTGAATGCAAATATTTTCAGATGAGTATAGAATCCTGCTGATTCTTGAACATACTATACTGTACATGCATACAAACACAAATATGGCATGTCACAAGCTTTATTTTCTTTATTTTGTGAGCAATGTGTGTTCTCTGTTTGCCCGCCAGAGGACAGTGTTCCCCTCACACCAGAAAAATGGTGTGGTCCCATTATCTTACGCCAAGTGTACTCAATGTCAATTGGCGGCCCTGGACAATATCTGGCCCATCAGCCGCCTCATTGTGGGCCCCGAACTGTTACAGCCCTTTCCAAGATGAGACGAGATAAGTTTCCAACCATTTCAGAGCATGAAATTCAACTGTTAAGCAGTGAGTCAATAAAGCTCAGCAAGGCAGTGCACCTCGCTGTTAGCCTCTCATGCCGTCCTAGCAACAAATGAAAGGGAGTTTGCTAATTTGGACGCCGGACTTGATTGATAAACTAGCTTAATGCTAGCTAGGACGAGGCTGGTACAACACAATGAGACTCGTTGACCAGGGAATGGTGTGGGATCCTGGAGATTAAAGTAAATTGCTTTAAACTAAAAAGGAAAACCTTTTCGTGGGTTGATGTGCCGGTGTCGGCTACACTCTAATACATTTGATTGAGGTAAGTCAACAGAGGTGGGCATTTTACTAAAATTTGCCAGTCCGTTTATTGCCATCAGTCTGCAGCCTGGATACCCTTCCGCCGTCCATCTATCCGCCTTTTTGTCAAGCCGGATCAAATAGTAATCGCCTATCAGCCGGTCCTTCTATCATTTTAAACGCGCTTAGTGAGTCGACCCACTACGGCCAATGTGTAATAGAAGCCTCACCGTGGCCCGACTAAATACATCCCCTTTTATACGACCCCTTAGCTGTACCCCTCCATTGCCGCAGGCTCCAATTTACCAATTCAATAAAATGAAATAAAAGTCCCGTTTGTTTTTAAATGCGCGTATAGTACCGTTTTATAAACTCTAGTATTGTGTTACGTATTGTGGTACTATACTGGTATCGGTATACCGTGCAACCTGTGAACCTAGCCTAAGAGTGTTGCATACCTCTCGGTCCCACAGGCGCAATGACATGTGCCCCATATTGTTTTTATTTCACCGATCAGTATGATGTGCGGTTGTGTCTGTTGTTTTTATTTGATATTTTTTCTTTATTTGGCGTGAGTCCGCTTGTGCGGTGCCTGCATGTGACGTGTACATTAAGTTCACAACGCCGTTTGGCTGTTGCCGACGAGGGACGGACTGGGACCACGTGGGTCAGATAAATATGCAGACAGGAACTTTGTGACGGTTAGGCGATGCCCAGCTATGCGAATGATGAAGATAAAGCGCTAACTAAGTGAATTCCATTTAAAATTTTGATGAAATTGGATTTTTTTTATTTGTTAAACTATGACATGTTTTTTTCGTAAAATTGCAAGTTGCAAACCGAGTCGAAGGTCATTCACTGACAACAAGATGAATGGCGAGTGGAGATTTGGGTTGAAGTCTTTCAAGTAATTTGAGTGTTTTACATTATGCCATCCCCATAGTGTTTATTAGTCCAATTTAAGCATATCAATCGCTAGCAAGGCTACTTCCCATTACCGGAAGTGGTGCACTTTGTCTTTCAGAATAAAAGCATAAACAGGAAGTGCTATGTTAACTGTGTAGACTTTGCTAACTTAACAGTGTAGTTCATGTATCACCTTTGTTAGAGCACTACAGTATTTGATTATTGTTATTATTTATCCTATGTTTGTGCACTTATGAATCTGTGTTTTGTTAATCTTTCTTTTCTGAGAAAACACACACAGTGAGAGATGTAGGGGGTTGGGATCGTTCTACATGTGACGATTGGGAAGGGACGGGGCTGGTTAACAACAGGACCGGCGGCGGAGGCAACACTACTGACTTGGCTCGACCGTCCCGCTGGCATCAAAGCCGACGGCGTGGGTGCGAGAGGCAGCCAGGGCTGGTTGCCCGCGCTGTACAGCCGGGGACGCTTGACCTGGTCGTGACTGGACAAGGGTGTGTAACTATTCCGCCGGAGTAAGAGGGCTGAGTCCTTGGGGGTTTGACCCTGGTAGGTGTGGGGAAAAAGAAAATGTATAGCGGGGAGGAGGCAGGGGATGCACAGCTAGGACACCTCACTGGACACACTTCAAATTTATAGAAAGAAGGAAGGATGGAGGGTAACAGAATCAGGATGCAACCGAAGCAATCGATGGTATAATCATCCATTCCAAGCCAAGCGAGGCAGCATGGCCAGCCATAAACTCGCATTAAAGCTAATCATCACCTCAACAAAATGAAAATTTCACAATGAGGAAGGAAAGGAAGCAAAAGAAGTACACTAGCAAAAGTCATTAGACTTTAGAATAGACATGGAGACGTAGTCATTATGGGGCGGCCCTTGGTTTACAATAGCATTATTACAGAGGCAACGTAATCGAAATTTATACAGTATATAATTTGGAATGTGCTATAACCTACACTAACCCTGTTGTGAAGTCATAAATAGAGTAGTTATTCGAATGGACCATTTGTAAGCCACGACTATAAATCAATCCAGTGTTACTTTGATTAGCTCAAAACTCGTCGGGAACCCCCTGTAATGTAGATTACGGATGGGAATAAAAACATTAATTAAAGAAATTCCTGCTGAGGTTGGGTTCACAAACCTGTTGTCTAGGTCAGTGTTTCCCAACCTTTATTGAGGCAAGTAACACATTGATTTTACATTACAAAAATCTCATGGCACAGCAAAAAAATATCACAAAAAGTATCACTACAGAACTAATGATGCTCTTGCCTCAATTATCTCACAAAATGAACTTACTTTGTGCTAACACTGGTTCTGTTTAAATGAACACAAAACTGATATACTCACAAGCGGTCTGTCGCGATGCGTGTTCACTGCCTCCACATTGAGATAAAACATTTCCACTTTACAGCCTGGAGGGGAGAGGGAGAGAGGGGGAGGAGAGAGAGAGAGATAAACACACACATGCACTTTATACAGTAACCCCTGCAATATAGTGAAAAAAAATGAGAAACTGACCCCTACTAAAAATCGATCTAAAATTAGTTTCACTTTTAATACAGCATACAAAAAACTATAATCCAAAACACTTAAAAGGACAATGTGTAGAAGTCAGTGCCATCTAGTGGTCAACTAATAGAATGCAACGACCTAAGATTGAAGCGCGTGCATTTTGAAGCACAAATACTACGGTGCCTGCGAGACCACATATTGCAAGCCTACCAACAGTTTTTTCAGCAGAGGTGCTACTAAAAATGTCATCACAAACGACTTCTGCCGCCGTCTCTGTGTGACCTATATCTCTGCTGCTGTTACGATGAAAATTTCCCCACTGTGGGATCAATAAAGGCCTTCTTATTCTTCTTATTCTAGTATTCCCTCAAATCATGTGCATTGCATTTGTTACACATGCAGTAGTCATGTACTACGTTCGCTCAGTTGGTCTCCTTTGAGTATCCATAGCACAAAGATGGCAGCGAAATATCATTTCAAATTAATTAACAATAAATAAAAAAAAATGAATTGCTCACAGATGGTTTAAGTTGGAAAAATGCACCAAAGTGTGCATATACATGCTGCAAAGACTCTCCGTATCTTGCAATAACAACCCAGGCTAAACCTGGCTCCTCCCCGACATACCACATATAAGACATATAAGATATTAGTCTCTGTCTGGATTTAACATTTCAGCTTACTTCTTTGACACCAATTGTTACTTTCCTGTTGGCCAGGGATTTAGCGCCATCTTGTGGCATCTTAGAATGGGTATACAGAAAGCACCAAACAGAAAGTAGGTGAGTTTTTCAGAAGAAAAAAAAAATGAGGGAAAAAAGGTGACTTTGTGTGTAACAACGCACAAATCAACTGGGGTTGACTGTCACCTAAATATAATACAAAGTAATAAAAGATTATTTCTACCATAGGCTACTGGGGTGAGTTTGAGGACTGTGTGGAGCGGACATTTCATGTAGGGCAGATCTTCTGTGGCGGAAAGAAAACAAGGAGTTAATTAGTGTCACAGTCGGCATGTGGCGCCGGCGCCGCATAAATCAAAGTGTCAAGTGCCTCGGACTGCACACACCTGCACTTTTGTCCAGGAAGTAGGCCAGCAGACAGCGCATGACTGCCTGGTGGCAGATCACCAGCACATTGCCTTGTCTCTCCAGCTCCATGATGACCGGCTCCAGACGCTGGACAAGGTCCTGGTACGACTGCAGGGGCATGCAAGGTCACCTCTAGGGGTTTATTCGGATCACACATGCAGAGAGCTCATCTTGTGTCTCCCAAAAAAAAAATAATAATTCATAACAAATCTGACTGCCATGTCATGACATGTATACATGCTTTAATATTATTGAAATTAATATAAGGTAAAGATAAAGAACCCTATATGCCTCATTTTAAAGAACATGTACTTGAACCCTCCATGCTGTTAGTATGCACAAAATAATATATTATGAATGTAATATATAAAAGCTAGTGCTGCAAACATAGAAAGTGGAGGCAAAAAGCATACAGTACTTCTTAAGGCAAATATTTGTGAGAATGAAATCCATTTCATTCTTAAAAAATAAGTCAGTTTTCTAATCCTTTTTTTTTTAGAACAAATCCAATTTTTATTTTTTTAAGTCACATATACGTATTGTTGAAACAAACCCAACCCATTTTATTTAAGGTTATTTTTTGTTCTAAATGGATCATCTTTTTTAGTCAGTTATTTGTAAAAGAATCCATTTTTTCCAGAGCAAACTCAGTTTTTAAAGTTGTTTTTCTTTGTTTCGCAAAACAAAGATGAAAAAGCACTTGAAGAAATGTTTCCCCAAACATTTTGTGGTCCACCTTCAATCTTTTAAGTTTCGGATGTTTGAACGATCCATGGTTAGGAACTTAAGATGTTTTATATTTCAGGCGTGGTGGGCGTATTCAGTCACCTCCCCGCCTGGGTAGCGATAGTGATATTTGTCCTGGTCCCTCAACGCAAACTCTTCTGGAAATGCTCTGTTGATCATCTCGTAGGTCATCTCCTCGCACACGCCCTGGAAAAAAAAACAAAAAACACAAAATACCTTTTGAATAGAGTTCTCAATTTGGGTCCTATTGGAGTTGTGAGAAACGTGGTCGCGTCGCTAACCGCGTCGATTTCGTTGAGTATCTTCCACTGTTCGTAGGGGACGGCCAGCTCCTCCGCCGTCTGTATGCTGCGCCTCAGCTGGCTCGTCCACACCTTCAAGTCGGACAGATCATGTTCCTCGATGAACTTGCGCAGGGCACGGGCAAACTAGAAAAAAAAAGGTGGGGGGGTGAGTTGTAAGGATATCAGACAGCTTTAAAACAGATGTGACCTTATGACATGTTTATGTACTGTATGTCATATCAAGACAGGTCTCTCACTTGTACTTGCTTTATATACAGTAAGTGAGCAACTGTCGGCCAATGGCAAATTGTAATTTTGATATCATGATGACAAGGGACTGAGCGAGTTCGTTGTGAATAGAATTTGCGTCTACTCTTAGAATGTGTGTGTGTATGTGTGTGTTGGGGGGATAAGCATGTGACCAAAAACACAAGTATTTTCACTCATGGAGGCAGCACTTCATACACAACACTGTGTGTATTGGGCAATTATCTCAAATCATCTTTCCCCATTGAAATGAATTGAAATGCCATAAATCCGTTCCAGCCTCCCGCCAACCCTCCCCCAAAAAATTTACATTTTCGCAATGTGGTTTATAATAGCAACAATAACACTCTATACGATTGCACTTTATACTTTGTAAAAACAGAGTAATGATGAATAATAATCATAATAATAATAACAATGATAATAATAATAATAATAATAATAATAATAATAATAATACAGTACATTGCATTTGTAATGCACTTTTCATTTAGCCAAAGTGCTACAGAGAATGCTAAAAATCAGGGCAAACACCACAACAATTAAATCCGAGAAAATAAAATGGTATTAAAAAGAGTTAAAAGTTAATAGCCTGAGGGAACAAAAAAGTCTTTGGGGGCCTTTTTAAAAGAGTCCAGAGGCTGAGGATTCCTTAGATATTCAGAGAGGGTGTTTCAGATGCGGGGGGCTGTTGGGTTAAAGGCTCAATCTCCCATGGTTCTGAGATTTGTTCGGGGCTGGCGAAAGAGGTTGGTGACACGAGACCGCAGGTGCTGGGATTGCCATGGATGTAGAGGTGGGTGAGGAGTGCAATTTTGTAGTGAATTCTTGAGGTTATGGGGAGCCAGTGGAGATTTTGAAGAATTTGCCACATATTTTGTTTTAGTAAAGTATTAGTCATTCTTTGCAGAGGATAAACAATGTGACTGTGGGTATTGTTATATTATATTTCTCTCTCTGTTTTATACTTAGTTTGAAATATGAACTTCAACTCAAAAACAGCTTGAAGCCTCTTTTGTGAAGAATTGTTCAGTGTGCGTGTGCCAAATCGCTGCTTGTTGTGATGTGAGTTGAGTTCACTCCACCATAAACAGCTTGTATCTAAATATAGTATGTACTAACGTAATGTAAACTATTGTTAGGTCATTAACATAAACAGATTATAAAGCAGAATGGCGGGTCTGCGAGGTTGCTTACCTGTTTCCCACGGGGAGAAAGTTCTGAATCCCCTCCGATGCGGCCCTCGACGTTGTGGTCGCTCTCACCATGGCGACACAGGTAGATGGAGTGAGAGTGCACGTGGATGTTCATAAGGTAGTAGACGATCTTGCTCTGGATGTAGTCCTGTACCCGGTTCACCAAGAAACGGCGGCCCACATTCATCACTTTAATGAAAGACAGGTCCCTGCGAAGAGGGTGGCTCAGTGTCAGCCTCTAGTGGCTATTTGCTGAATTGAAAAACAATTCAACTTTTTATAGGGCAGGGCAACTTATTTGGTACCATGGATTGTAAAATCGAGCCCACATTTCTCACCATAAAGGAAAACAATGTGTTTTCCTGCTCTCAAAAGTAAAAAAATAAAAAATAAATAACACTATTAAAGAATATTTTTGACAAGGACTTCAATTGACTTTATAGTGCAAGGAATCATAGTCAGTGGTGAAAATGTGCAACACACGGCTTAAAACTAAGCAAATGATACAATGTGACTTGCAAACAATGAATTAAGTCAAACATGAACAAACTAATAAATCAATTAATGAATAAAAATGAAAAACAATTTTAAAAAATGACATAAAATCAAAATTAAATATACTGGAAAATAATTCCTTATTTTTTGAAAAAGTAAGAAAGATAATATAAAATAAATAAGCAATAAATAATCAAAAGACCATACAAATGATCAGTAATATTAGTATTATTTAATATTTAAATGTACTAAACTTAAAAAAAAAAAAAAAAACACCCTTAAAATCCATGAATCCATTTTATATACTGATTAACCCTGTGGATACTCCTAAAATAAATAAAAATCCAATCCAATAAGAAATAAAGTAATTTTAAAATAACAATAGGTAGGTTTTTAAAAAAGGTATAACATATTTATAAAAGAAATAAATTCAAAGTTTAAAATAAAATTTAAAATTGTTGCTTTTCAAAAAGGTAATTTAAAAAATGCAATTAAACAACAATCCAAACAATTGGATACATCAATGAATAAATAAATACATGTATAAATTAACTATAAAGAAATAAAAGCCTTTGAATGCTGTGCAGTCATTCAGGTGTCTTTTCCGTAAATCTTACTTGTCATAATCATCAGGATCCAACGGTTGGTAAGTCACTTTGTAGCACTCGATCCGTTTCAGGAAGTCATCCATGACCCGCTCCCGGTGCCTCTCGGGATAGTCCGGACTGGACACCTTGACTTCCTGTTTGGAGGAATTTGTCGGCATGTGAGCGCGCAGCTTATTGCATAACATCACAGCTCCAGAGTGTGAATACAAATAGAAGTTTTCAGACGCCTACCATGATATTTGCAGCAATGACCTCCGGGTCGTCACACACCGACTCCACAAAGAACACCTGTTGGCAAAAGGCCAGACCACCAGCATGACTCCCAGTGAGGAGTTACAGGGACACAGTGTACAGTGCAGAAACAAATAGTTTGCGCATCATGAAGATGGGCATTGTGCTGCGCTTTCTGGTGTGTGAGCCTTGACCATCAGGGGGGAGTATAAATACTGACAGACAATACAACATATAGATTTTGATGATGAAATATGGAAGAAGATACTAAGCTGCAAAAATATTGGTCATGTTTCCAAGAGGATAAAGTATATATGCTTGTGAATATGGTTGAATGCTTTGCTGTGTGTGTCCAAATATAAGTTGTTTAAAGGTTTATAATCGCCATTACATTGATGCTAGTTTCATTAGCCCATACATGGTGTTTTGCCTTGTCAGTTAGCACTAAGCTAGTGGACTGTCGTAAGACAGTTAATGTGGTTCGATTAAACACACTATACACATTTTTTTTCAATGTTAAAATTGTCAGAAACCTGGAACAGCGAGTTTGGGTTCGGGTCACCAATGTAGTTTATTGGTCGTTCAAAACACACCTTGAATGCGTTTTCCTTCACAAACGCTTGAATGAGGTCTCGACGCTCTCTTGTCGTGTTGGTCGCGTCAAAAACCTGATGACAAAAACTCTTACAAGTCAGGTGAGGATTCGTGTTGAGCCACATGTGCTTTTGATGAGGGACAACAATGAAACAGAATGACAGTATGATGGAGAAAGGACTCACAGCAATTTGACCGCCCTCGTCCGTCAGATACACCTTCACGTCTTGCAGGGCTACAAGCGCACACTGCCTGACAGACAGACAAAAGGAAAGGTCTGAAACAACACCTTCTATACATCCAAAGTCGAGTGCTCCCGATTTGATCACGTGATTGGCCACAAGCTTTTGCGCTTGTCCACAGCTCAATGTGGCAAAAGAGCCACGCAGTGAGATGTTGGAATCATTTTGCTTACAAGGCTGACAGTAAGTGCAAGCTGAAAGATACAAGAAACTATAAGTCTGGAAAGCCACAGAAACCACAGGAGTTCACAGTACGGACAAACAACTTGCTGGCTGATCAGCTTCCTCAGAATTCATTGAGTGACAAGCGAGCAAACTTAACTTGAATTGCAATTGGAGGTCTAACAAGTGTGAAGTGCGACAAGAAAACTTGTGCCCTGTTGGTTGCATTTGACAAGGCATTCGATCAATAGTGTTGTTTGTAGATGAGACTGAGCATCCAACAATGCAGCTGCATTGCGTACATTTAAGAAAGTCTGCATATTTACCAAACCGGTACCACGTCACACGCAGCTGCCGCACTCCTGACACACAGCCAAATAAAGACAAAACAGTGTTGTATACCTTTCGGTCCCATTGCCGCAATAACATGTGCCCCATAATGTTTTTATGCGCGTGTCAGTTGTTTTTGTTTGATATTTTTTTTCTTTTGTTTGGGGACGTGTCTACTCGTGCAATGCCTGCGTATGACGTGAAGATTACGTTCTCGGCGCAGATTGGCTTTTGCCGCCGAGCGATGGATTGGGACCACGTGGGTAGGGGTGGGCGATATATCATCATCATCGTCAACGTTGCTTTCACAATGTGCAATTTTACATTATCGAGTATTTACGTATACTGTTTTGAAGAGAAAAGACGAACGGGTCCATTGATGGCTGCAATGAAGGAGGAAGTGATGAAATCCTCATTCGATGAATCAGCGTGCATAGACGGCAAAGGAGGAGAAAGTGATAAACCTTCATTCTGAGATTCAGCGGGCAGAATTCAGTCACGTGACTCTGAGATAGCAGCCGAGGAAACACAAAATTGTTTTAAATATGGAAGAATGTCCCGTCTCAGGAACGTAATTAAATAGCAAGTCCACGCCTGGAAATGAGGGTTGACAAGACTTACGCCGGTCAGAATAACATTGTTAGATGTGCCAAAACGGTCGCCCTGAAGAGCAATTCACCTACAAATCTGTTCCACCGCGCACCGCATGGAATACGAGGAAAAATTTGACTCCACAAGCACGCTAAAGAAAAGCTAAGAAAACATTCGCCAAAGTTTAGCAAACAAACACACTTACCATTGTCAAAGCAAGTACCGTAAACGTTGGAAAAACATACCTAACAACAGCAGCAGCATAACATTACTTTACTTTTTTTATAATCAATTGGCACCCAAATTTATGTGGACATCTCTACTAATGCCCACTTCAACATATCAAAAGGATTAACCTCTCCGTGAGTGATTTATGAGAATGAGAAAATGTGGAAGCCAACAGAGCTACATAGATTTAGACGAGCGCACACTGCTTCTTTGCTTAAAAAAAACAAAAAAAAAAACATTGCTTCTTTGCTTTAAAAAAAAAAAAAAAAAAAAAAAAAAACTGCTTCTTTGCTGATCACGGTTAGGACGGGTGACACATTAAACACCAGTCAGGATATTTACAGGATATTTACAGAGACTGAAGTGGGAATTAGTAGACGTGCACATGGATGAGGAATGGCCCCAGTTTTTCGACTTACAACGCGCCGTTCAACTTGGAAGGTAACAACCGAAATGGCACGTTCCAATGCGGCCACACTCGGCTGTGCAGTCAGCCTCGCTGGAACTTTTTGTTCGCTGTTCGATGAGGGCTTTCGTCGTGAAGAACACTTTTATACTTTCACAGGTTTAAGTGGACAAGAGTAGTAATGTGCATTTGCATTTTGGTGGTGCTCACTCACAGTTTTAGACAACAGAACTGACAAAGCGAGCAATATTACCAAGCATGCCTTCCTTGCGTGACGTACACCGCTGAGACCGAAAACATAACATAAGCCACGCCCAATAGGGGGCGGGGAAATTTGTTGTAAATCTAATCACAAAAAAGACCTTAAATCACTACAGAGTCTTTTGGGGGGGACACTTTGGCACTGATGTCATTTTTACATGCAAACCTATTATATAAGTGCCAATGTTAAGCTGCTCCCAGTGTCCCTTTAAGGCCGCAAGTGACAGCTGCAGCTTTTGCTTTCATATTTGGGTCATGATTTAGCACGGGGAAAGCCATTCAGCGTCTGACATGATTTTGTAACAGCACTCACACACACATGGTTCTGGCGTTTGGGCGGAGTACTTACTTCCTGATCTTCATGGCCTCCTCGTTGTCATGGCGGAAGAAGTCATAGGATTTGTAGGCTCGGACGGCCTCCCGGCGGTAGACACCCAAATTAAACACTGCGGCAATACGCCAGAAGTGACATTGACAACGGTTAGAGGCCTCCAGGACTAAATTTAAAACCATCACAATTAAACAAGTCCTATTTTTAATCTCATATCACACGGAAACATTGAGAGTGTTATGCATACACAAACACTTAACAACCTTTAGTTTAGAGACTGATGTGTCAGGAATCAGGATGCATACAATTTACCAACATCAGATTCAAATACTGAAAATAATTAACTTTATCCAAGTCAAAAAATAAATATGCATATCATTTAGAACTTAAACAATAATTTGAATTACAGAAAAAAATGTCAAAGCAAAATCTCCCGGTTATCAATTTCCACATGGACTAATGTGTAGACTCTTGTGTAGAAATTAATTGGAGAGATGGTGGCGAGCCAGGTGGATAGTGTGTAAAAAACAGAACGTTCAAAGTCTGGAATCGTTTCACACTTTTAAAAAAATGAAGGTGAAGTGCATTGTGTTTACTGCAAAGCAGCAATAACAAACATACCATAACAGCATATCTACGATCAGGAACACAAGCTATCGATATTAGCTAAATGAAGACAGCCACCCACTGCTAGTTAGAACATACTGTATTGCCTCCAGAAGAATAGTCAGGACTGCCGGTGCACTTTCAATTAGGGCTGTGCAATTAATCTAAATTCAATTACGATTTTGATTATTACACTCCACGATTACAAAATTGGCATAATCGTAAAAAAACGATTATTAATACTAATTTTGAGTTGTTTTGAGGCATGCGCACCAAGGTTATTATCGTGAACGAAAACGAACGAAATAACGAAAACTAAAATTTAAAAAACATTTTCGTTTACGAAATAAAATAAAAATGAAAAATGTTTTTTGGAAAACGATAACTAACTAAAACGACATTGTCTGCTCACAAGACAAGCTAAAACGAACGATAATCGTAGCGAAAAGACCATTCGTTTTCGTCTTTGTAATCTTTTGTGATCATTTAAAATGTAAAACACGGCGCTGCCGGTTTTACGACAGTTGTAAAGCCGTACTGCACCTCAACGTTTGAAGTGACGTAACGCGTTTACAAATCTGATGGGTATAAAACAAAACTAAAACATTATAATGGCGAAAGTTGGGAGAAAACGACAGAACCCCATTTGGGATTATTTTGATGATGATTGTGTCTCGGACAAAGGCAAAGGCATTGTCATGGAGGGAAAAAACCTCTCTCTCTCGCTCTCTCTCTCTGTCACTCTCTCTCGAATCCAGCCGTGCCTTGGTTTTGCCCTATTCAAAAACCAATAAACCTAAATATACGTACTAATATGTACTTTAGATAGCTAAACGGTGCTACAGTGCTGAAGATGTCCTCAGCTTCCTCCAGGGCAATTCGATTGACATAAGGGGTTGATGTCTGCAAATGATGACGTGTTAGATAAGGATTGGACCCCAAATGACAAAGAAAGCTCCAATAGTCGCAATGATGAAGATGGAATGTCTGACCAGAGGCTTGAAGAGGAAGAAGAGGGTCCAACATCATCACAGATAACAAAAAGGCATGGAAGTAGCCAAGTGAAGAGTAAAGAGAGGAGGAGAAAGACACATACAGCTGCCCAGTTTGACAAAAAAGGTGATCAGATGGGCATAGAAGAAGGGGGTCCAACAGTGACACAAGCCAATAGAAAAAATGAATGTCAGAGCCTATTGGGAAATGGAAACCCATTACCCCAAAGTTGCTGATGTGATGTCCCGAGATCGATTTGAGAAATTGGTGACATTGTTGCATTTCCAAGATAACCTCAGTGTGTCTGAAGATGCAAAGAAGGATACATTATGGAAAGTGAGGCCATGGCTGGAAAAACTGCGAGAACAATGTCTTCATGTACCTCCTGAAGAACATCATGCAGTTGATGAAATCATGGTTCCATTCAAAGGAAGATCTCGTCTGAAAGTTTACATGCCAGCAAAGCCTCATAAACGGGGCTTCAAAATGCGGGGTCGTGCAGGACAAAGTGGTTTCATGTATGACTTTGATGTTCGTCAAGGTTACTATTGTTCAATAGTAACTAACAATAAAAAAAACTAAAGTAGCAGTTTGACATAAGAGGCCAAAGTTCTTGTTGAAGAGTCCAAACTTCTTCCACGCTTACTACGTTTACAACAAAACAAAATCCTTACTGTTAAAGGTAGTAGTTTGCAAAAATAGGCTGATGTTTTTGATATATAATTTATACACTAGAATGGCACGTAATGCCCGTGGTATCATTTACGACACAAATGGAAAAACATATATACATATATTTAAATTTATTTTATTTTTTTTAATTTACTTAAAGAGCCAAATAAAAGTTTCAGATTAAAAAAATCACAATTTTCTATCCAACAAAACATGAAGTCAGCACATTCAAAGATGAGCTGTTACGGCCACAACTGACACCGAGACACTCACGCACATGGCAAACGCTTAGCCAGTTAACAGCCAGCCATTAAACTGAGCTCACAACAGCCAACTCTCCAGTTTCATTCACTGATACCCACGTCGCTCACAGTCCAGGCCCCACCATTTAAAGCCACACACACATTTAGTCATAAACATTATAGTGTAGGAAGTGAGAATGATGACCCCAAGAGTACAACAATCATATCTGTATCTCACATGCACATTTTGTTGATTTTTATCTGATGATGCAATTAATCAGTGGCATGATCAAGAGAATAATCAATTGTAAAAATATTCAAATTAAATTATTGTTGAAAACTTAATTTAACTCAGAAAATGTAACTCATACAGAGTGAAATATTTCATGATTTAAATTTTCACAATTTGAATTACTAGAACTTACAGTCAATAAAAATCCAAAATTCACCATTTCAACAAATTTGAATATCACAGAAGAAACAAACAATATGTATATTTTTTTAAAATGGAGTATGAATTGTTCTTATGAAAGGTATTTTCCTATGTTCAATGTTCAATGATGATGTATAAAATATAAGTTTTTTTAATTGAAAATTAGACCAAATTGGAAGTCACCAAGAGTCACTGAAATTAATCTTTTAAGGGGAAATCAACCCAAAAACATTTTTCTCAAGAATATGCTCCGAGCAGGCCCACTAGTTGAAACATGGCATTCTGATTAATATTGAGTTTGCGGAACATGAGTTAAGCAGCAAAATCCACCCCTTTTTAACCATTACATGGGGCGGCCATTTTGTCACTTCTGTCGACTGAAAATGGCATCACAACTGCTCTGGGCTCAGGTAACCTCCAATTACGGCTCAGTTTCAGAAAACAGGTCAGCCGTTTGTGATGTCATTCTCAGTCGACAGAAGGGTAACAAAATGGCCGCCCCCAGAGATGGCTAAAAACGTGTGGATTAACTCTTATTCCACAAACGCGATATTTATCAGAATGCCTTGTTTCAACTAGTGGGCTTTTATAGAACAAATTCTTGAAAAAAAAATGTGGGGGTTGAATTCCGCTTTATGACAATTAGTGGGTTTAAATGTTTGAAGAACAATGGAATTCTACCAGTGTCAGTCCAAGTTTGATTGCCTCCCTGTTAGGCTACATGTGCATACATCGTACATATCAGAAACCACCACTGTGTTCTACCTTTGGTAGGGACGCCAATCCAGTTGAGATAGCGCGTGAGCTTCTTGGACACGTAGGTCTTCCCTCGGGCGGGCAAACCAATCATCACGATCACGGTGGGGGAATTTGTCATGTAGGACGCCCACGCTGCACACGAG
Source organism: Filicampus tigris (assembly GCF_054856515.1). NCBI lineage: Eukaryota > Metazoa > Chordata > Actinopteri > Syngnathiformes > Syngnathidae > Filicampus > Filicampus tigris. The sequence goes on along the minus strand of NC_141225.1, from coordinate 7,422,509 downwards.
AGAGGAACAATGTGAAATTACATTGTACGCCACTGAGGCGAAATCAGTTATTGATCCCTGTGGAAAATATGAAACACATAATATAATAGTAAAAATAGGTCCAGTATTTTTTAAGCAACCATCACAAATTATATAATATCAAGCATATCTTCGCGAAGATCTTATCTTTTAATGCAATGTGTTTACCCTGTATTATTATGATACCAGTTTGCAGCCAAAGCTCCACATTGGGTAAAAAAAAAATTACAAACAGCTCTCCAACCACACACACAAAATAAGACATTGTTAAATTAGTAACTCAAAATAACAATTGTGATTACTCTCCCCCCTCCCCCCACCGAAATACAATTTCTTTACAAGAAGGTATACCAACGAACTGACTTACAGCATTTCTTCTCTTTCATCCTCTCGTCTGCTTTCTTGGTGTGGGGGCGCCGGTTCGACATGACATGGGCGATTCAGGAATCGCTCCTGCACACAAAAATCACAAAATGCTGCGTTATATATCACTGTTGCTGTGGCAAACGAGACAGAACGGTTCGTTACAAGAGAAACGGTTCTGTTGCCACATCATCGACCCGACCACGAGGCGGGAAACTTGACAACATGCAGCATTTGCCAATGTCATCAGATGGACAACGGAATCGTTTTCTTCATACCTCGTAAATTGAACGTCCGGAACCGGAACCGATCGTTGACGTTGGGTGAACGCAGGTCTCGGTCGCACCGTCCTTGGGTACCAAGCGAGCCAGCCCGGCTGGTGCCCTTCCAAGCCCACTGACGGAGGTGTGTACCTACGTCACACTGACTCCCCCAACAGTACCGTAAAGCTGCTAATAGACGAGGCCCACATTTATCCAACGGGATTCTCGCGTGACGAGGTTTGAGATTACCAACGTCCAGATCGAGGCATTAACATATAATAACGCTGCACTTAAATACAGGAAAATGAAACTGGTCTTTACTAATGATTCAATTAAAATGTATTATTTGATGGAAAAAAAAAAACCTAAATAAAAGTTTTAAACCAAACAGTTCAGAAATATTATATGTAATGTATTGTACTAAAAAGTTAAATACAACTGAATTGTACGTAGGCATTTTTTCATTTACCACTATAACGGCGATGTCATTATGACACACACATTAAAATTTTTTATGTTCAGCTGGATTTTGAATATGCACAATTGATTTTGATGGTAGCATTATTTGTAAGGACTAGCTTTGTGTTTTGTTTGTTTTTTAATTGAAAGGTGTCATTAAACATATTCGTTACATACTACCCTCTCCCCAACATCCAGGAACGGGTCCATCGACACTTTTTCTTTTTCTGGGCAGAGAACGAACGCACATGCACACAATGCATTCGTCAACATGACTTTGACAGCTACTTGTCCCGCCTCCGCGATGGAATTGCGCCGATCGAATGAATCTTGACGGAAGCACGCGACGATTGGGCGGGGTCTGACGGATTTGTAGTGTGACTTCTCACCGGGTCCAAGACACAGAACGATATTATCTTGTCGTCTGACAGCGCGACCGTCGTGAACAACACAAAAAGTTGTGTAGTCTGAGAAGGTCATTACAGGACGTGATATAATTTGTTCTTGCACTTAGTTTTAGCTGTTGCGTTTTTTCAAGCCTAGAGAATACTCAGTATCCCACTTATTGTTTTATTACTTAGTTTGTAGTCCACGCTTGTAGTGTTTCTTTTTTTTAATTCATTTTACTCAATCTCGCAGAAGAAAATTCAGCAATGAATGACAATCAAAATTACAAACAGAAATTGAGGGCCCCAGAATAAAATGTTCCTTCAGGCCCCATGGCTTTGTACTGCAGTAATTAATTTTTTATTGGATTGTTTTATATTTGTGGCTCAGAAGTGTTTTTCATACAAATATTTACTTCTATTATGACCTTAATGCTGGGTTCCGTACACATTGCAGTTACGTCGCAGCCGTAGGAAGGTAACTGTCGCAAACCGAGGACCCCTGTACAGCTCTAATAAACCAACATCACCAGTGGAGTTGAAACATTTTATTCTATTAATCATCATCAAAGCAGTGGTAAGATCTCCCCCCCCACCATTCAAGAATCCTCAGAGGAACGGTTATTGCAAAAAGTGCACAAATGTTTGTAATATAAAATCTTAAACATGGTTGCATCATTCTTATTTCATACATTTTATTTGGAGTTTCAATTAAAACAAAAAACTTTAGTGGTCCCCCGAGTAAGCATTAACCCTCCTGTTATGGGGCTTTCTTTGCAACACCAAACATGTTATAACGCCCATGTGACCTGGTGCAAGTTTCACTTTGAAGAAATAAATCATAAAAACAACACATTTTGTGAATATTGGAAAATTCCATCAATAAATTATGAGTTTACTTAACATTTTCCATTCATTTTCTATACCGCTCACTTATCTTGTTCAGGGTCACAGAGAGCTGAAATCTACTCCATCTGACATCAGGAAACAGATTACACCCTGGATTGGTCACTAGGTTCATAAAATTAAAACCATTCACACTGTCACTGACTAGGAACTGAACCCATGTTGCCTTCACAGTAACCAAGTGAATGAACCACTACATTAGTGTTTCTCAACCTTCATTGAACCAAGGCACATATTTAACATCGGAAAAAATCTCAAAAGCAAAACACTTAAAACAATTCAAATGTAGCTATGTAAATGTACAAGATCATTATGTACCTTCAGTCATTGGGTGGAAGAACATGTTATTGTTTTGCCTGTTAGTACATGTATGTACATGTGGTGTACATAAATTAACAAAAGAGTTTTTTTTTTTTTTTTAATTAGAAAATTTATATTTTTTCAAAATAATCGACATTGGATAATTTCTCACGGCACACTAATGTGCCACAGCACTCTGGTTGAGAATCACTGCACTGCATCATTTACAATTCAATATATTTGAAGTACATAGCAAGTAGATTTTATCCTAAACATTTAAAAAGTACTTTTAAAACATTTGACTCCCAACATAACAGATGGGTTAAAATTTTGATAAAATATACTATACATATTTTATATATAAAATATTAGTTTTATTAGTATTGTTCTACTGACCTTTTTTTCTCCCTTTTTAAATTGAAAATACAGTTTATACAAGTCAAGTCAAATTTATTTATATAGCCCTTAATCACAGGAACGTCTCAAATTACATACATTTCCTACATATATACATTTCCGTGTGCAATTTTTTAGATGGTTAAAACATGCAGCTGCTTTCTCTGGCTTCCTCCCACATTACCTAAACAAGCATGTTGGGTTCACTCAGAACTCTAAATGGCCCCTTGGTGTGAATGTGAATGCTTGATGTCTATACGTGCCCTGACCCACGACCAGTCCAGAGTGTACCCACTTCTTTCACCAAGAGTTGGTTGGTTCCAGCTCATTTGTGACCCTATTGACGACAAGCTCAACAGAAAATGGATGGATGGACACAACATTACTGTATTGGTATTGCTAAGAAAGGAACATAACAGGAGATTTCACCAATCCCTACTTGCATAGTTAATTTAATGACAGTAGTCCTCAAAGGAGAAGGCAGATAGTGGTCATAGAGTATTAATACATACATACATCCATACACCTGAAATAAATTAAAAACCCTTAAGACACACACCTGTGTTAAATTACTGGTATTATGTCGCACACATACCGCAGTTGACTGTACAGTAGTTCACTTTCCCGGCTATGTCAAACCACATTCAACAGAACTAAAGGGGACGCTCCGTGGCGTGAGCCGTCATGTGGTGGTCAGTAGCTTTGCACGTGTGGTTAAAAGGCAGCGCTTTTTCCACTTAAAGTGCCAAGAAGGCCCTTTGCCACGTTCACATTAAGGTTTGATTTTCCACAGCTGCAAAAGACAAACACAAGAGATTGAACTGTCACGTCAGAGTCTCAAGTAGAAAAGAATATATATAAAAAGTTAGGTGAGACACTGCATGCATCATCATCAATTCTCAGAGGCAGCGGTTCTCAAACTTTGAGTACCATCTACAAAAAAATACGTCTTGTAAAAAAGGAAATGACATAGTGCTCCGAGTTACTATACCATTATGCACAGTTTGGCAATGGATTCAATTTAAAGCGGAAGTCAACCCAAACATTTTCTTTACAATAATATGTTGTATGCGCCCTCACCAGTCTAAAAACGGAGTTGTGATTAATATTGCGTTTGTGAAACATGAGCTAAGCAGAGCTCAGGTAACAACCAATCACGGCTCACCTGTTTTCTGAGACTGAGCCGTGATTTGCTGTGAAATGAGCCCTGGGCAACTGTGATGTCATTTTCAGTTGACAGCAAATGACAAAATGGCCGCCCTCTGAGATGGGCAAAAATGGGGAAAATTTCAGGTTTTCAAGGGAGGATGTTGTGGAATTTTTTCGAGCGGTAGGTAGGCTAATGGCGGACGCCGTCGATCGCCCGGAGCTCTGATTAAAGTAAGTAAAGTAAGGGCAGTGCTATATAGACGACGCACACGACCTGTGGAACCGGTCGAACGTGATATGATATGGTTTGTAGACAATGACGATATTGACGTCTGTGTAACAGAATAGAGGATGGTAATCACCACTCGATTTTTATTAATTAAAATAGTGCTTCTCTTGCACTGACACATTATTTTTACATCTTCGATTGAAACAGTAAATAATAATAAATTCTGCCTGTGTGCAAGCCACATGTCTAAGATCTTTAATTCTTTTGGAATTATGTTTGTTTGCTACAGGGGCTGAGATATTAATCATTTTGTAAGTGTTGAATTTCTAGGAGAACTTCAGGTTTTCAAGGGTAATTCCAAAGCCGACCTTAGGTTTTGGGGAGCTGTTGAGACAGGCGCTTTAGACCTTAATGGGTTAAATAAAATGTGTACTTACCGGTAAATGTGACAAATTATTGAGATCAAATGTGTACGTACTGTATTTAAAAGATGTACTGTACTGCATTAAATAAAACAAAACATAAACATGCTGTATTCAAGGCATAACTGCATTGATAAATTCTTAATGCTTTGAAGTATCTACTGAGAGACTCACTCTGATGTTGAAACCCAGCAGGTCACTGACCACGGCGGACACGGCCGACAAGATGACCACTCTGGTGATGTTGTAGATGAGCGGGTTGACGGTCAGGCCAAGAAGGCGGAACGGCGTGTCCAGCTCCTGAAAGGAAAGTGGGCATTAGTTAATACGGCTCACACATCAAAGCACTAGCTCTCATGTCCTATGTGCTTGCCTTCATCAGTTTGGTAGCCAGTTTCAAGACGTTGTTCACAATGTTAAGCTCCTCTTTCTTGTTGGGTTTTTTCTCTATCTTCAGATACAAATTAATCTGAAAGACACACAAAAGGGACGTGACACAGTGACACCTGCTGGTCACATACACTCAACGGCCACAACATTAGGTACAACTGCACATTCCAATGAGATCTACAAGAAGGGGGTAAAAAGTCTTAATATTTAAATACCGTATTTTCCGGACTATAAGCTGCTACTTTTTTCCTAGGTTTTGAACCATGTGGCTTATAGACCGGTGCGGCTATTCTGTGGATTTTTCTTTCGCCGCTAAGGGGACTCTAACCGGAATGATACACCAAACAACCACAGGAGGGCGTTCTAAGGCTGCATATAAACCTGCATTACATATTGACTTTACAACAGGCAGACTAACCTGTAGTGCAGAGCTGAGCAGACCTGTATATCATTTCACATAAAGAAACGTAAAGATAAATCCTTAACGCTATTAAAATGCATGGATAATTTCAACAGTTAAATCCTAATATTTTGTTAAATAAGTAATTAAAATAGTATGATAAAAAGGCAATTTGACTATCAATACATCTACTTGCCGTGCCTGTGGTTTTACACACACGTACGGTGCGGAGACTTCCTTCATTCATTCATTCATTCATTCATTATCCCTACCGCTTCTCCTCACAAGGGACGCGGGCGTACTGGAGCCTAACCCAGCTATCATCGGGCAGTAGGCAGGGTACACCCTGAATTGGTTGCCAGCCAATTGCAGGGCACACAGAGACAAACAAACAACCGCACTCACAATCACACCTAGGGGCAATTTAGAGTGTCCAATCAACTTACCATGCATGTTTTTGGAATGTGGGAGGAAACCGGAGTACCCGGAGGAAACCCACGCAGGCACAGGGAGATCATGCAAACTTCACACAGGGAGGCCGGAGCTGGATAGAACCCACGACCTCTGAACTGTGAGGCGGACTAGCTAACCAGTCGACCACCGTGCCGCACAGTGCGGAGACAATAAAAGAGATAATTACGACCGAATACATAAATACTTTTGGGGACTTGGAAACATTCTACATGGTCGCGATAAATAAAAGACTATGTAATCGATCTATAACCGTTTTGGTGAGTTTAAAGTTATCTTACCTTGTAGTGTTGTCCACATTAATTTAGATAATTTACACTGGCTGAAGCGGGTACAATAGATCATTGATTCCGGTCAGACAATCAGGAGGAGACACGGAAAAAACGCACCAAGGCGGAACTAAACTTTGGTTTACCCCAGTCTTTCTCACATACCTGTTGTAAATTCCTCATTAGTGCTTCGTTTATCCAGGTATTGGTTTACCGTTTAACTTGTGTGTTTTACACCAGACATGTTTTTCGGGCAGGTAATGGGTGCTTTCTTTACATTGATTTATGTCGGGCATATTGTTGGACAGCTAAGGGGTCCTAACGAGAGACGTTTGGAGTCTGTTTGCCGTTACCGGCTAGTGGCAGGTGCGCGACGTCTTTGTGGTAGTGTACGCGCCGGGATTGAGCGAGTTGTTGAGCTCTGTGGAATGGATTGGGGTGCTACTGAAACCACGTTGTTCCCTATCGCTGTGTCCGGTCACGCTTTTTGATTCGAGTGACAGTTTGGATGAGGCGCTGCGGTGAATCCCCCCAAATTCTGTCTGCTGTCTGCTCAATCATGTAAACAGGATATTCATAACTGGTGCTGGGGACAAAATGGAGGAGGAGGCACGTACGTCGTACTACGAGGACTGCCTGGAATAGGCTTCAAATAATATATTTTCTAGAATAAAGGTCTTAGGAACTTTTCACACCTCACATTACAATCGATGAACCCATTCAACCAGACGGTTCAACGTTAGACTTTGGAGTTCAGTGACCTGACCTGTTCAGTGAGCAGCACCGAGGAGTTGCTGTACTTGCAGTTTGTCTCAGAGCCCAGCGTGGCGAGCCGAAGCAGGAAGAGGACGAGCGACGGGGTCCACAGCATAAGCTCCCAGTTGGTCAGCGAGTCGAGGAAGGTCTTGTGGCTCTGCAGAAGCTAAAAAAAAAAAAAAAAAAAACAATGCATTCGAAATTACTCACAAAACCTTCAATACTAGTGTATTTTTCTCCCCGAGTGCTTACTCTTACTCAAGTCATTACTGTATTTGTAAGACTACTTTTTACATTTGCTCGTGTCATATTATTCTAAAATAGCAGTACTTTTACTTTGACTCCAATTTGTCAACTCTACCCAGCTCTTGTCAACATGCTGCTTTTACCTGCGCACAGATGATGAATGAGATGGAGAGGGCGAGGAGGAAGATGGTGGACACGATGACGTCGACGGAGCGCTGCGGTCCTCGCCTCTGAAATGAACGAATGAGGAGATGGAAGCACCAAGACAAACAAGCAGCGGTTGTGACAGAGGAAAAAGTTGTGAGGGTACGCACCCTTAGAAAGGAACGCAGAGACAGCCATATCTTGATGTTCTGCACTTTCTTGAGCCGGAAGTGAGGGATCTCCGACTTCTTGGCCTTGCGAGCAGAAGTCAGGTGGCTGAAGTGTTTGGCAAATAAAAGTCTCTGTGGAGGAGACATCATGTACAGTCAGTGGATTGGGAAATTTTATATAGTTTGTGTTTTTCTTACACGGTCTTACTGTATATATTTTTTGTCATTATGTAATGTAATAATATAAGAAAAAGAAAACTAGCAATCTGGGAAACACCTACTGATACCTTTTGAGCTGTGACTAGACTCTGTTTGCCGCAATCTGATTTTGAACTTGTTACTAGTGAACTTTGACCTCAGGCAATCTCCTTAAGGTCATGGTGAAACACAGCCCAAAACACATTACCTTTGCAATTTGCTGTGCCCTGTAAATCACTCAAGGAGATGATTGGATACAAACTGTGGAAACAATCACTGTGAAAAGCTCTCAAATAATAAGAAGTTACATGCTGAAAATCAAGCACTTTTGTGCTCACCACAAAGCTTGCCCAATGCATAAATTGAATTAATCCTTGTTTATGCCTAGATGAGTGGTTGTTAAACTTTGCACGCAGAGCTGGGCAATTTACTAAAAATTCCCGGTCTGTTTATCTCCTTCTGTCTGCAGAGCCTGGGTACCCTTCCGCCATCCGTTTATCTACCTTTTTGTCAAGCTGGATCAAATAGTAATCGCCTATCGATCGCTCCGTCTATCATTTTAAAAGCGCTTCTGAATACAGTGTGGCTTTACATTTTTCCACGTCATTTATTGTCGTCAGGCAGGAGGAGTAGGGCCAAACGCCAAGCAAAAAAGAAAGAAAATGACCAAATTACCGTTCATCTCCTGCAAAATGGGAGTCCATCATAGGCGGACTGCCCAGCTCTGTACGCAATGTTGCAATCCACTGTAACATTATGCTGTTTGAACATTACCACAGGACTCAAATTTACTAAAACTAAAATAAAAAACTGTACTATAATGATTGAATTGAAATGTATTGCATATAATGTTTAGATAAAAAATGTCCCTAAATAAATGTTTAAAAAACAAACAGTTTGTAAAGATGAAATGTTTTGAATGTAAGTTAAATATAACTGAACTGTAGTGGCAGTGATTCAATGTACCACTAGAGGGAGTCCTTGTACCACTAGTGGTACACATACCACATTTTAAAGCACAGGTGCCATCATTTTATGTGGCCCACGAAGGCAAATCATGTGTGTTGACTTGACATGTTTCTTTGAAATTGTCTGCACTTTTAATACTACATATGAGATATTGCGAACATTTTTTACCAATCCCTCCTTTAAAATAAATGGAAAAATAGTTGAACAAACTATTTACTGGCTTCTAATTTCAAAGACACTACAAGGCGATCATACATTTATATGGGTTCACAGTTGTAACGGTCCTACAATGGACATCATAACAATGATGCAGCCAGCGACAAAAAATGAGTTTGACACCCTGAGTCAAGTCAAAAATGTTCTTTACAATAATATGTTCTATACGACCCCACAAGGTTAACCTTCTATTTTGATTAATATTGCATTTGTGGAACATGAATTAAGCAGAAAAATCCACCCGTGTTTATCCATCTCAGGGGTGGCCATTTTGCCATTTGCTGTCAACTGAAAATAACATCACAGTGCCAAAAAGCTAGGGTAACGACTAATCACAGCTCAGCTTGCGAACATCACATTACCAAACACAGAAAACAGGCCGCATAGAACTGTAAAGACCATTTTTGACTTGACTTCCCTTTTCAGAATCACTGGCCTCCAACAAATAGAGGGCGCCACAAATGAATGTTGATACTGGATCGCATTAGAGAGAGGGATGCATCATCATCTTTGCAGCATCCTACAAATAAACAAAAACCTCCTTGGTGGAGGTAACAATCGACCATCGTCATTCACCTGCTTATAGGTCCTCTCAGCCACGCACATCATGAAGAAGAAGAGTCCGGTGAGGCAAACCCTGAGCACGGTGGTGATTAAGAAGAAGGCATAGGCGTGCGCGCTGGCCGGGCTAAAGGCTACCTCCAGGAGCTCGGCCGGCGACGGCGAGCTGAGGCTGGACACGTCCAGACGCTGCGCCAGGCGGAAGGCAAAGGGCAGGAGCGCTAGCGTGGCCGTCACCAGCCCACCGAACACCAGGTAGCCCACACCTTGCTCTGCCAGCTTCACCTTGAGGATAAGAAGATGAGGTGTCTGATCAAGATGATGTTTCTTAATAAGTGCCTCATTTGTCAAATGCGTGCTCCACTCTTTAGGCTGGGAGACACATTCTTTGGGCTCAGTCATAGCTCATACCAAATGTGACTTTTAAATTGTTTGACTCGCACTGACAGTTTTTGAGCCCGCCATTGTCATGGCTGCTTGAATGTTAGTGCGGCCAGCATGATGGCTCAAATATTCTGTGGTTTCCAACATTAACTTCATGTTTCAATCAAGTGCCCCTTTTACTGTGCTGTATTTTTTGTTTAATATGTATTTGAACAACTTATGCAGTGTTTGGGAATTGTCTGCTCTTTATTAGTTTTTGAGTGCCAAATGTTCAAATTTAACTTTGGAATTGATCAAATACACAATGTATCATTGTTCATTTATCTAGTACAACAGCAACTTATAGTGACAGGCAGATCAGTAAAATGCTCTTCCTTTACCACCACACATACAATATTTATGAGCTCAGAAAACATACTTTTTTCGGCACTTTGGTTTGTTGGTGTGAGATTTTTCTCATGTAAAATACGTGCCTTGGCTCGATAAATGTTGGCAAATATCATTAAGTTCCATAGGGTCTCATCTACTGTACCCGAGTGAGGATGATCCCGCTGATCTCCAGCACGGACATGTCTGCTTTCTTACACTCGCCCTGCACCCATATAATAGCGCTGACTCGGTCCCTGGAAGGATGGCAAGCTTGGAGCCAGGACAGCTGGTGCTGCCGACATGCCACGTAATTATTACAGACTCATAATTCACATCTATTAGCGAGTGCATTGTGTTGGTTTTACCCCTGCGATGCCTTGCTGCAGGCTCTCGTCATCACTGCTCAGCGTGGTGGTCTGCTGCAGCGCAAGGCCACCCGTGAACCTCCCGTTTTCCTCACTGTCACTGCTCCCCGTGGAGGCGGAGTCTGGGTCCTGGAGGAGCTCCTCCCACATGGTGTCGTCGGTGTCTGAGGCCGGCCGGGAGCCCACGCTGGGTCGCAGGCGCTCCACTTCCCGGGGCTTTGCCTTGAAGGCCCCGATTCCATCCTGTTGTTACATGGAGGGTTAAGCGAGGAAAACACACAGCTACAATTAAGCTTAAAATCAGCAAGCCTTCAGTAATGTTCAAATTACTGTAAATAAAACTGAGTTAACGGAGTTAATCTATGTTAACGCTTTATAAAGTTTAAATTAATCTCAATAGTTAATGCTTTAATTGTGACAGCCCTAGTTTCGATGGATAGCCATTGCAGTCCACTCAAGCAAACCCCACAGCAGTCACCCCCGCAAACAAACCCACGAGACAGGCGGGCATGTTTCTGTCGGTCGTCATCGAAATGGGTGTCCGTCACTTACGGACTCAGAGGTTGGTCAATACTCGACCCGGTTAGTGACGATGACACTGATGGACAAAAAAAACACTTTCAGTGCTAATCCGTCATCATTTTTTTTTTGTAGTTTCTCATCATTTGTCAGCAGAACAGGCTTCCGTCAGTGACGAACTTGTGGACTTTCCATCAGTACTGACAAAATGCCCACCCCTGGGAAAACGGCTGTTATGTTCAACCTGTTCAATATTTAGAATTGTGTCACAGTTTCATCAATTAGGTGGATTATTTGGCCTTGACCTCTGAACTCCGTTGACTTTGACGACATTTTCCGAAGCTGAACTGTAGTGCGTATCTCTAATAGTGGATATCGTTACAGGTGGAACCAATGAAGTGTCTGCTGAGTGTATTTTCAACTTATCTGCTCATAAAAAAAAACATACATCCCTTTTTTATAGCAGGGGAAACCTATCTCAGATAACTATAAGCAAGAGAAGCGGGATCTGGCCGGGGAACATATACTGTACAACCAACCATTAAAACTTACACCTATGGACAGTTTAGACTTCAGTGGAAAACACATAACACTCTTTGTGAACTTTTAATTCCCCCCACCCACAGGAAAAAAACCTAAATTTTTGGTTGTGGATGGATGGATTTTTTTTCCGCACTGAAGGCTTCAATATGAAAACTAATGTTCCCAAGTGGGGGACAGAAGGTTCACCTGAGGCCTGACTGCAGCTTTGTTGTTGGACTTTCTAGAGCGCACAGAAGATGGCGGTGCAGATGCCCTGGCGGGAATCACGTCCACCGGCTGCGTGACCTCCCCCTCCTCACTCGAGAGCTCGTCCGACGCGCCGAAGCTTTTGCTCTGTGACGATATGGCAAAGAGCAGCGTTTGAGCAGTGTCTCTATTGAAGGTAGATTTCAAGCACTTCAACAAAAGTAAGAAAAAATATCCATTCTGTTTTTCCAATCCAAAACCGCATATGCCATCTGTTACATTGCAATTTATCTTGATTCAACACTCCATTTGACAAGACCATATTAATTAATGTATCTTTTAATTGTCTTGCTCATGTGTTTACATTGGATTACATCGGTGTAGGTACCCACAAAGGCACTACACAAATCATGGCTTGTTTTTCTCCCAAAAAAGTGCAACCTCCACAATGGAATACAATCTGAAAAACCCATTTACTTCCAAGTTTTTCTGATTTCAAAACATTTCACCATAGGAAATAAAAGATCAATACCTTTTTTTTTTTTTTAACAACACAGGTAGTGTTTTAAGTAAAGCTTTAACATTCTTATTAACTGTCATACAAGTATAAATAGAAATTAACAACTGAGACTTTGAAGACATCTGACTTCTTGTCAACGTTACATATAGGTAATTCTGGAATTAATATACCCGTAAATTGTGATCATCTATGCAATGCAGTCAGTTCCCTTTGTAGATGTTCGATTTTTAAGGCAATCCGTTATGTATACATATATACAGTAGGTAAGGCGACTGAGTGCTACAATTTTTTTCGTTGTTATTTTTTGGGGAGGCTGGAACATATTAATGGCATTTGCATTGTTTTTGTTTTGTTTGACTTTTAAATAATATTTTTCCTTAAGATTTAGGTTGAATTCCAAACTCTACCAATTAACGAATTGACTTAGAAGGTTTCACTGTATTTGTCAAATAGCATGTGCACTTTTGGAAAACATTTGCAACCCAGCTGGTGTATTTCACCCGACGACCGGTTCTGTTCGCAGAGTTTGACTGAAGACGGTACCATTCTCTTTGGTCGCTGCACTTTCTCAAACTGCGATGACGGTTGCAGTTCCTTGTCCTCGCTCTCATTTTTCTCATCCAATTTCTTTGGGCCCCTGACCTTCCTGGGCCTGACCAAGACAGGAAAGAAAGCAACTGGCTATACTTAACTATACAGAACCCAAAATGCTTGTGTCAAGCCTCGAACATGTCACCTCCTCCTACGGGCCGGACTGCTGCCGTTGTTGCCGTTGCTGGCGGCTGCACCGCCCGAGGGCGAGCGGCTGCACTCGGTGGACACAATCTGGCAGTGCACGGTGCCCAGCAGCAGCATAAGGCACAAGGGCCCAAACGCCTCACTGGCACTCGCTCCGGGGACTTCCACATAGAGTACCACGGCGGCAACTACAGAGGGAAAGTGATACTGAAATGGTCTCATGGGTAAAGGGCATAATAACAAGATCTATTTTTCCAGTGGTGCTCAAGTGTGGCTTAATTACTGTAAATACACTCAGCGGAAGCAACATTAGGCACACCTGCTTAATCTAATAAAATCAAATACAAATGATGTGGCAAAAAGTCTGATATATTTTTGTAATTATGCCTTTTTAAAGGTAAAAAGGCAGACTGCAGTTTAGTAAATTTGTCAAAATTCAGTGGCACCTGAACGTATGAGAGACCCAACGTGCAAATGTTTCAAGATACTGTCGCTCCGTCGATTTTCTTTTTCTTCAGTTGTGAGCGCTAGATGGTGCCAGTGAATGTCACAAGCAGTAGATTAGCATATAGTGAACAATTACCCCAAAAAGAAGACAAGTACTTAATTCAAGCTGTTTAATGCCGCTCCCAGGTGGACTTTACTCTAAAATTAAACAAAGAGAGTTTCACGTTGTGTATTTAAATAAACCACAGAACTTATCTTACAAGTCTGCTATCTTAATGCTAACAATCAATAAAAATCGCCATAGGCAGGAAAATGACACTATCATCGATGTTGCGGTGTTAAAAGTCTCACACAATCAATGCTGCAACACCCGGAGAAAGACAACATTACAATACTCACGGAGGCACATTCTTTATCCTATATGAAAAATGATTACAGGTAATATTGCAGCTTAGTGAGAAGTTGTCACCTTCTTCTGCATGTATATAGTTAAGCATGTACGTATTATGTACCGTATATTACACTGCACCCTTGTGGCCACACACTAGAGCAGGGGTCTCAAACTCCGGTCCTCGAGTGCCGCTTTCCTACATGTTTTGCATCTCTCCCGGCTGCAACACACCTGATTCAAATGATCAGGATGGTTATCAGGTGCCTGCAGATCTTGCTGATGAGCTGACCATTTGAAAACATGCATGAAAGTGGACTCCGAGGAGTGGAGTTTGAGAACCCTGCACTAGAGGAGGGCGCAGAATGAATTAAAAGCATCAAATCATAATGCATAAATTGTTTAATCTTTACATTATATTTCTTTTGTTATACCTGTATGCCTTTATAGAGTACAATACTACACTATAGAGGGCTACTTTAATTTAAAAAACATACACAATATTGTGGGTGGTGGTGTTTTTTTTTGGGTGGATGGAATGGATTCACAGTGTTTCCATTCATTTTAACAGGGAAACATGATACAGAAGCCATTGACGCAGCATTAAATTGTCTGGCCACTTTCAACACAGAGGGAGTGGGAGAGCGCTGTGTCGACACACTGACTGCTGCCTGCCTCTGTCACAGTCACTCTTAAAATACCATTTCAGAAAGCACATATTGTGTCATTTTTGACAGCAAGATTATGTGGTAGTTTTCTAGGACCGGTGTACTGTGCAACCCCACCCTGTTCATCAATAGGACAACAAAGGTAATCTGTAGTATTTATCATCTGGGTAGGACTTAGCCAACCTTGCATAAAGTAGAGCAGCAGAATGCATGAGGAGATGGACTTGGAGGTGACTTGGATCCACCAGGGGAAGAAGAAGGGGAAGAGCAGCACGCGGACCAAACCCTTCCGAGTCAATGCCGTCCAAGGACTCTGCGGTTTGGCTTTGCTGAACGTGGACCCTGCAAGGGACAAAACAATGATGGCTCTGAATGTGACAATTTGACATATAGGACTCTAACCTCGGACCAAGTCGACATCGATGAGGTCTGATTTTATGTGGCCGGTCTTTCTGGGCTTACTGTCCAAATCCTAGTGGAAAGACAACTTGTATTTAGGAACACACAACGTTTTCATTTGACACATTTTCTCCTTATCTTACATTTAAATCTGTCTGCTCTAAAGACTTCTCCCAGACTTGTTGATCGTAGGCTCCAATCTGTGGCAAGAACATCATTTCATTAAACCATGGAGGATATCAGATATTTTCTTAGCTTTATCATGGCCTTTGTGCGCCCCCGGGCGAAAATAGCCACTTTTATACATACACCTACCCACCTTCTCTTGATACCAGGATATTCTGGCCATTGTGCTTTGTTGCTGGAAACACTGATCCAGAGTCAGCTCATTTCACAGAGAATACAGGCGAGCTGAGGGCAGGAAAACACCACTAAACAGGGGGTGACGATGAACTTACTGAACTTAACAGAGAAGCATTTTATTAAGCAATGTGACAGGATATGTGGCTATAAAGTTAATAAGGCTAGGTAACAGGTAACCCGGAAGACATTTGATAATTATACTCATGCCGTATCGGCTAGCTAGCAAAGTAGCCAAACTTACCTGATCGGAACGGCAGAGTTGGTACATTTTGGAAGACACTAGGTAATCATTACAAGACGATAGATTGTTATTGCTCTTTAGTGTTTGTTATTTAGACACTTTGTAATCCATCTTTCCAGTGTTCGAGAGTTGTATTGAGGCGTATTCGGAGTTTCCTTTAACGTCCTCGACATGAACGTTGACCAAAATAAAGTCGTTGAAAAGCGCACACATTTCACAAAGTAACCATAATTTAGTTTATTTTAGGTTTTCCGTAGAGCCCTTCTGTTTTTATAACAGCGATAATCTTCCGCTCTCCTTTTCCGGGTTTGTTGAGTCGCAATTGCTTGTTTTTCCTGAAGTTTGCTTGTAAGGCAGAATTGTACCTCGACCAAGCTGCAACCAAGAGCCACAGACAGAGGATATGTCATTAACAAAATAAGTATATATAATTTGAAGCTAAAATTAATGACGTCCCACACATTTTTTGCACAGAGAAACACAATTATTGGAATCACGCAGCTTTTGAGGCGGTAACCATTTAGTGCCTGTCAGACATTGAGAACGTCAATGGCAGTAATCGTGGTACAGTACTTATTTTGACCAATCAGAGAGAAGCATGAAAGCACACAATTGCATCTGCTTTACAAGGGGGTCCTCAGTTTACGACAGGCCCGACATACGGCATTTCGAGTGTGCGGCATACATTCTGGATGTTTTACATTTCGTTGTGTTTTTTTTATTTTTTTTTTTATTTATGACATAGAACCATTTTTCAAACAATTATTAAACACGAGTATGACGTTACTACTGGTTTAGTGTAGGTTTAAGACACAAATTCGGGTTACGTCACCGTCATAATAACGGAACATAAGACCCCTCTGTCTCGTTTGCCTGCTTATCAACTTGATATAAAACTGGCATTAACAATTCACAATTCAATGTGTTTTCTTTTGGTTTTAAGTTGCCATACCCCTGAACAATATGATATTTGTAATACATATGTATAAATGTTGCATCAAATTCATTGTTTAAGTTGGTGAGGTTCCACATAGCTAAAAGTCAGCAAAGCTCAGAGACAAAAAAGTGATGGATCCAAATGGTCCATCAAAAAAGAAAAAGTCATTTATCATGTGAATCCTGAGTGTCAGTTGACACCGGCTTGTCCTGCTCTGCTGCGCACAAGATTTTGGCCTTGACCTTCTTGTTGGAGGAGATGATAAAGTACGGACTGAGGAACGCGTAACAGGAGGAGAAGAACACCCTCATGTCCGCCACCACCGGAGACACCTTGGCCTCAGTCAACATGTAGATCCAGATCACGTTATCAATGCCGAAGAAGAAGACATACAGGACCACCAGGGTCACCACCGTTTTGGCCGCTCTGGTTTCTGCCGGATGCGAGCGACGGATACCTATCACCTGGCGGCTGTGGCGGTGGAGAAGCAGCAGGATATAACCACTGGAGCCCAACATCAGTGCCACGAAGGCGAAATCCCTTCCAGAGACCGCTACCCCGTTGATGACGTAGGACAGGCTGTTTCTGAAGTCCACATGGCAGAACCCGAGGTTGAGTGTGAAGGCTGGGACCGTGCCGTTCCGCGGAGCCATGGAGAAGAAAGGGGCTGCAATGCATATGGCCATGTTGAGAAACCAGAGTCCGACGAAGGTGGGGAGGACCAGGGACGGAAGGGCAGGTTTCAGCCTGGACAAGTGAGGCCCGGCTGGGGCGATGGTCACTGCCTGGAACACGCTGAGCATGCAAGTGATGCACACAGACAACGCCCGACCGATGCGGTAGCTGTAAATCACCACCTTGCAGCCCGCGTCATCCAGCAGGTCGATGAGGCCGAACACGGTCATGGTCTGGGGCACGCACCGGGTCAGCAGGAGCAGGAGGTTGGCAAAGGCCAGGTGGCACAGGATCATATCCACGGGAAGGAGTTTGCGCTCAGTGAAGATGATGTTGGCATAGGCCAGCAGCACCACGGTGTTGCCCAAAATGCCCATTCCTGTTTGCAAGAGGAAGGAGACACCTTTGATGGTCACACACAGGTCCATGCCACCGAGGCCTAGCTGGGCTTTTGGATTAAAGCAGACAGAGTCGCACACCCTGTAAAAACCTCCTGAAAGGCAACACAATTAATCTCACCTGATCAAGTGGTTAGCAGGCGATTACGTTATTAAACTCTTTAATCGTGCACAGGATCGCATTTATAGCTTCCCATCTCCCACTAGAGATCTTTGAGTTCAACCCAGAGTTCCAACTAAATTAATTTGCCAATTTAAAGACACAAAACAAAAGGATTCAAGAGGTCTCAGAGGGCACGACGCTTGGGGAATATTTATGATATTTTTTTTATCCCCAATTATCTTAAAGTTGCTCACTGCTTTTTACAGTTTTGTTTTTCTGACAATAGAATTGAAAAAAAAAACAGGTTAAAAATGTATAACACAGAGGAACCTTTAATGTCAAGTTTTCTCAAAGAAAGCAATACAAATGAATTTGATTCTGGCTGAAACTGTACATTAAAGGTGATGTTTATAGTCATATTTAATCATTGTTAACAGACATTAAGGTTTCAAGAGAAGTTTGGGCAAAATTAAACTAAAAGTAAAACTACTCACCATTTGAAGACACCCAGACACATAATGTAGAGGAAAGGGTTGTAGAGTGCGCAGTCATTGTGTTTAATGATAGCATTTGCTTAGTAAAATGAACTTGTCTACAATGAAACCCTATATATTTGTGGTACGAAATTCACAAACATGCCTAATCATGTATTATTTGTCTAATACAGTATAAAAATATTGCTTTGGTACCATCTTTAGTTAAGAAACCAGTAAACCCCCCTCCATTACGTTGCATACTACACCTGCAATAAGTGATAGATACCTTATTTAAACACTTCCTCAGCATGTTTTTTAAACATTTATGGCACTTATTTTTTCAAAGATCTTTAAACACATTAAAATAATACAAAAACACAGCCAAAACATTTAATATATTGAGAGAGAGCAAGGAGCGCAACGAATAAGACCAAAATATTGTAATGTAACAAAAAATAATTGAGAAGCACTGGTCTAGTGAGATGACTAAATTGTTCATTGTTTTGAATGAGCGAGCAGTGAATGATTGTTTGATTGTGATTGTCTTTATGTGCCCTGCGATTGGCAGGCGACCAATCCGGAGCGTACCCAGTTTCTTTTGGGAAAAGTTAGTTGGGATAGGCCTCCAGCTCACTCACGGGACAATCTCCGCGGTCCACCAACTGTTTCTCATTCATTTATCTGACACAATTTTCATTAAAGTATACCCACAACAGAATTTTAATAAACAAAATACCTTTATTAGACACTCGAGCAGCGAGTAATAATCTTTTAAGTCGATGAAGTCATTGCCAGAGTGCAATTAAAGTGTCATTTTCAGTCGATAGACGTGACAAAATGGCCCCAGTGATGGCTAAAAACAGGTTGATTAACTCTTATTCCACAAACGCAATATTTATCAGAATGCCTTGTTTCAACTAGTGGGCTTGTATATACCATATTCTTGAAAAAAATATGTTTGGGTTGACTTCCATTTAATAAAGTATTTGCATAAGAAAATCAATCCTCTTATTCATGTTAAGGGTATTAAAATTCAAGAAAATGATGGGACGGAAAAGTCAAGGTATTTTTTTACAATAAATACAATGTGAGATTAACTACAAGTTAACTATGAATAAATGCGATTAATCCCGATTAAATATTTTAATCGATTGACAGCACTAATTACAAACAATCAAAGTGATTTTTTAAATCCAGAAATTAGGTAGGAATTGGTCACTTTTTGATTCAAACTATTAGGACTTTTCTATCATATCTTAATGTATTGGGGTGCAACTGCATATAACTCTGTACCTAATGTTGCCCCTGATGAGAGTATGAGTATCTTGGTTTTGTGCACATCAGTCTCAAGTGTTCTAATGACAATTCTCAGAGTTACAAGACAGAGGAATCGAACAGTGTTGTCTCACTTGTTGTTGATTGCATCCACGTGCACTTTCTTCCCCCTCGCATCCTGTTTTTGGCGCAGAGAAGCAAGACAATTAGTGGGATAACAACACACTCAATGGGGACAACCTGTTGTTGTTATTCATTTAAATCAAAAGGTTGTCATTGATTCAACTCATAATTGTTTCATGTTCGCACTATCAGGTTATTGCATGTTTGCTCTGCTGATTATTTGTGAAGAATTTTATTTCTCGAGGGAGGGTTGTTATTTTCACTTATGTGCGTGTGTGAGCTTTACATGTTTAGAGACCTCATTAAAAATGGCAAGTTCAAGCACGTTCTGCTATGTACCTTGGGTAAGCGATATGACCCACAAGAACATTTCATCTGACCTGCAATGCAATTTTAAAAACAAATAAAACCTCAGAGGCTCTTTTATTAAAAAAACAAAACAAACAAAAAAAACATTTAAGCCACAAAAGTTTATATAATGTATGCTTTATTTTTTCCACTGGTTGCATCATCTTTCATACATTTAGTATGGTCCTCAAAGGCCTTTCTTAAAAAAACAAATATTATTTGTCTTTAGTTAGAATGTTTTTAACATCAACTAAATATAATACATTCACTCTATGTTCATTTTATCTTATTTTTATCTTTCATCTTGCTACTCACAGCATTTAACATGTTTTTCTTGCACCTTTACAGTAAATGCATTGGACCAGGATGAAACAATGTATGTAGTTACTGTGCCATCTTTCTACGTAATTTGCTGCTCATTTATACTCATTTGTACTTTATATTTGTGAGTATTAGAATGTGTAAATATAGAGACAGAGGAGATTAAATTCCTGGGTTTCATTGTTGGCAATAAGATCTCGAAACTTCACATTAAATATATCAGATCTAAACTCTCAAAAAGCATTTCTATCCTGGTTTACGCAAAACATTTTCTCAACCATTCTGTTCTGCTCGCTAGTGTTACCATATTTAAACTATTGTTTGGTCCAGTTCTACTGTACTAGTTTCAGAACGATGAACAAAGTGCACTGTATACCTAGTAAAAATCATTCACGTACAATATACCATAGTGTCTAATCAACCCAATAGAACAGTTCACCTCAGAAGCCAAAAACTTGTCATAGCTGAGACCAATTTTGAATTTAATTGTATTGTTTGCTTGTTTGTTTGTGTTTTAAATTTATGAAATGTCTCCTGGAGAAAAATGTTAAAATTATATTTGCCACTTTTATTTCTTACATATTTTGACAATCATTCGGGAAAATGGGGATATTTTGCAACATTCAATTCCAGCATAATCTTGAACATTGAGCATAATCTTGAACATTTTAATAAACTAGACATATAGAAGATTAGACATATAGCCTGTATTGAAAAGGGAACCTGTGATCTGGTTTTCTGTGTTGGGTGCAATACACAAATATAAAGCCCTTGAATTTGCCCTTGAGGGGTTATCGTGAGCATAATAAATTAGATTTATTACTTTATTTTAAATTAACCGACTTCACAATCTAGTCAGGCTTGGCTCAAGTTGTTATGAAATGTCATAAGTTAAGCTTCCAAAAGCCTACAATGCCAGAGGATTTTGTTGGAAGCCACAAAAGCTATAATGTGGAACTATGATAATGTAGTTGGGTCTCACTGAGTGGCTTTTATCACACTACAAGCAACTAACTTCAGAAACATTTACTGCAGCGAAATGACAGTTCCAAATTCACAGAAGAATAGTTTACTTTCAAGTATACTAAACACAAGTATCAAAAGACTTTTATGACGATGAAAATACCTACTGATCAAGGAATTACCAGCAGACAAAAATTAAATCGGCTTTGCTCGACACTTCTGACGATGGTAATTTCCATTAACAGATGACAAGGTCTCAGGTTGTTGTTTTGGGTTTTTGTTTTATTTCAGAAGTTCATTCTTGGATATACATTGCACCTCTGATGAGGTAGTTTCCATTCAGCAAACAACAAATTTAAAGGAGATTTTTCAGATAACTTCAAACCAGTTTGTACATCATTCTGACACTAACTTTGTAGATGACTTTAGATTTTTTGTTATCAACCACTCAGCAAAATACAGTTTGAAAAAGCACATGAGGTGCATAAAAAACAGTAACTCAAAGTGAAGACATTTGGAATGGTAAATATCTGTAGTTCAGTAGAACTCATTGACAGAAGGTCTCGGAGAACAATTTTATTAAAGAATGTCAAAGAGGAGGAAGTCATTTTGACTCCTGAGTGTCCACCGATGCTGGCTGGTCCTGCTCGGCCACACACACGATTCTGGCCTTGACCTTCTTGTTGGAGGAAATGATGAAGTACGGGCTG
Source organism: Filicampus tigris (assembly GCF_054856515.1). Lineage (NCBI taxonomy): Eukaryota > Metazoa > Chordata > Actinopteri > Syngnathiformes > Syngnathidae > Filicampus > Filicampus tigris. The sequence continues at coordinate 7,400,369 of NC_141225.1, read as the reverse complement.
AGGAACGCGTAGCAGGAGGAGCAGAACACCCTCATGTCCGCCACCACGGGGGACACCTTGGCCTCGGTCAGCATGTAGATCCAGATCACGTTATCGATGCCGAAGAAGAAGACGTACAGGACCACCAGGGTGACCACCGTTTTGGCCGCTCTGGTCTCCACCGGATGCGAGCGACGGACACCTCTCACCTGGTGGCTGTGACGGTGGAGAAGTAGCAGAATATAACCACTGGAGACCAACATCAGGGCCACAACGGAAAAATCCCTTCCAGAAACAATAACCCCTTGGATGATGTAAAGCATGTTATCTCTGAAGTCCATGAGGCAGAAGCCCAAGTTAAGTGTGAAAGCAGGGATGGTGCTATTACGAGGAGCCGTGGAAAAGAGAAGGGCTGGAATGTATATCACCAGGTTGAGGAACCAGAGTCCAACGAAGGTGGGGAGGACCAGGGAGGGAAGATAAGACTTCAGCCTGGACAAGCATGGCCCGGCGGGGGCGATGGTCACCGCCTGGAACACGCTGAGCATGCAGGTGATGCAGATTGACAACGCCCGGCCGATGCGGTAGCCGTAAATCACCACCTTGCAGCCTGGGTCGTCCAGCAGCTTGGTGAGGCCGAACACGGTCATGGTCTGGGGCACGCAGCGGATCATCAGGATCATCAGGTTGGCAAAGACCAGGTGGCACAGGATCATGTCCACGGGAAGGAGTTTGCGCTCAGTGAAGACGATGTTGCCGTAGGCCAGCAGCACCACGGTGTTGCCCAGGATGCCCATTCCTGTTTGCAAGAGGAAGGAGACACCTTTGATGGTCACGCACAGGTCCATGCCACCGAGGCCTGGATCATTTATTGCACAAAGCAGACACAGAAGCACACCTGTTAGAAATGCACCACAACACAAAAAGCTCGCGGTTGCCCCCCAAAATAATCTACCACCTTCTAAACCAGGGGTAGGGAACTCCGGTTCCTCGAGAGGGAGCCATATCCTGCCTGTTTTGGATCCCTCCCTACTACAACACAGCTGACTCAAATAATCAGGATCGTTTCAATCTTCTACTGAGCATGCTGATGAGCTGATCATTTGAATCAGGTGTGTTGTAGTAGGGAGGGATCCAAAACAGGCAGGATATAGCTTTCGAGGAACTGGAGTTCCCTACCCCTGCCCTAAACCATACTCACCTGAGCAAGGGTATGGCACACAGGTTGTTACAATACAATACAATACAATTTTATTTATATAGCGCATTTCATAACAGCTAGAGCTGTAACAAATCACTTTACAAACAATACAATAAATGGAAAAAAAAAATAAAAGGCTGTGATACACGTATTAATAAATATAGATATAAATAAATAATATATAAAATATAAATAAAAACATAAATAAATAAAGCCAATAAATGAACATAAAACACTATACAATTGACACCGGAAAAGAGCCAAAAATTTCAGGTCTGATCAAAAGCCAGAGAAAAGAAATGTGCCTTCAACCGGGTTTTAAAATTGGACAGAGAGGGGGCTTGTTAACTGTTAAATGCTTGCAAGACAACATTTATAGCCTCCAATGTCCTTGGAGAGCTAATGTGCCTGGAGTTTCGGCAAAAACAAAACACACACTCCCCAACACACAGAATACCCCCCTGATGCCCCCCCTTTCCCGCAATTGGAATCAAGTCGTCCCAAAAGACATTTTTAACTAGGATCACAGTAGCTCCTAACTTAAAACTTAGGGGCACACACTACAAATTGACTACCGGTAATTTTTACATTGCGCTCCATTTTCACTGTATTATTGATAATACAAAAACTACCATGTTTTGACATTTTAAAGTGCAACTTTCGACACAGCATGGTATAAGTTATACATATGAATAACCAGAGCTGGGCATCGCCTATTTCCCGTCTGCATATGTAATTGACCCACGTGGTCCCAGTCGGGCCGAGTCAGCCGAACGGCGTCAAGAACAGACGTCCACGTCTAACCTGTACCACGTCACACGCAGGTGCCGCACTCCTGACACGCGGCCGAGTAAGGAAAAAAGTATAAAATAAAACAGTGTTGTGTACCTTGCGGTCCCACAGACGCTATGACATATTGTTTTTATTTCACCGATCACCACGTGTGTGTGTTTGTCGTTTTTGTTTAATATTTTTCTTATTTTGGAAGCGAGTCTGCTCATGCGGCGCCTGCTTGTGACGTGAAGATTACGTTCTCAATGTCGATTTGCTGTTGCCGATGAGGGATGGACCGGGACCACGTGGTCGATAAAATATGCAGGACGGAACAGGATGGCGATTAGGCAATACCCAGCTCTGTTAATAACTAAAAAAGGACAGTTCATGTTTAAACCGTCAGTGCAAGTGTGTGTCATCATGTCTCAGCTTCAGAAAACAGGTCACCCGTGATTGCTCGTTACCTGAGCCCTGAGCAGTTGTGATGTCATTTTCAGTCGACAGCGGTGACAAAATGGCTGCCCCCAGAGATGGCTATGTTCTATAAAAGCCCACTAGTTGAAACAAGGCATTCTGATAAATATTGCATTTGTGGAAAAAGATTTAATCCACACGTTTTTAGCCATCTCTGGGGGCGGCCATTTTCTCACACTTCTGTCGACTGAGAATGACATCACAAACGGCTGACCTGTTTTCTGAAACTGAGCCGTAATTGGAGGTTACCTGAGCCCAGAGCAGTTGTGGTGTCATTTTCAGTCGACAGAAGTGACAAAATGGCCGCCCCCCGTAATGGCTAAAAAGGGGTAGAATTTTGCTGCTTATCTCATATTCCACAAACGCAATATTAATCAGAATGTCGTGTTTCAAGTAGTGGGCCTGCTGGGAACACATTTAAAAAAAAATGTTTGGGTTGACTTCCACTTTAAGTTTGCAAGTTAACATCTAAATGGCTCAGAGAAGGCTCCCCAAGAAAAACAGGGGCTCAAATCAGTATTTTCCCCATTGCAAACGTACCGTAAAACATACCTTTCACAATGTTGTGGTTTAATTAACCTGAAGGCTAAAACTGCATTAGCACCACTTGCCATTTGTTGGTTATTTTGGTAGTTAGTTTGCAGGAATAGGTGAATGTCATTCATTCCACACAAGTGGATGTCATTCCCCGAAAATGTTCAAATGACAATTCCCACGAGAGATACAGTAAGTTAAGTTGAAGCCAAAGAATCGAACAACAAATCTCATTGGCCTTCAATGATCCATCAGGAGGCTTCTGCATCCTTTGCAGTCCTGTTAAGTGACGCACAGCAGCAAGACAATTAGCGTGATAACAATTCATGTTGCAACCCATTGGGGGACAATCTGGTATTATTATTCATGTAAACCTCTTGCTAACGCACAATCACACTTAACACTATGAGGTAATTATGTTCCCTTTGCGGTTCATTTGTAATGTTTTTTTTTTTTTATTGTAAATAAGCTTCTTTTCTCTAGGGAGAAGGTTGTGTTATTTTCTACATTTGTGTTAACATGTTCTGAGACCTCATTAAAATGGCAAGTTCAAGCATGTCCTTCTCTGTGGACTGCATCGTGTGCTCAAGTGCAACAATTAAAATCAAGGCTTGCTGATATAAACGTGCTATAAATATGCAAATCATTAGTTGTGAATGCAAAAACTAGCATCTGGCACAACAACCCTTTTTTAACCAAACACTAGGTTATTACATGTCCACACAATCAAATGACATCTAATACAAGAAATGTAATAAAAAGTTGGGCCTTTACAAATATGATTAAAGAAAAACTGTTGGTGAGGCCTTCACTTAACAATATTTGCATGTTTGTGGTTGCAGAGGTGTCGAACTGCTCTGCATCACACTGAGAGCTGTTTCAAATACTATTTTTTTTTTCCTCCCGATGTTGATTTTTATAAATTATTCTTTATTCTCATTCCTGTGTGTTTCGGTGTGGGCCTTCTACAGATTGCCGACAGAGTCAAGGAAGCCACATATAATATATTTAGGACACCTAAAATCAAAAAAAAAAAAAATGGATGCTCGGTTTCTGCATGATGACTGTATGATTTGTCAGAGGCGGAGATGAGTTTCCCCATTTGAACAGCAGCGGCCACTGTTACATGCTGTATGCAAATCCAGAACAGAAAGAATCATGAAATGATTTCCATACAGCAGACATTATCATTGTTATATGACGCTAGGCTACGCTAGCTTCACGTTAGCTTCCCGGAACAACTACCAGAACGTTCCTCCACTAGCTGTATTTACTTCTGCTGTTCCAGCTGTGATTCAATGTTGAGTAGGATAAAACTTTGTTTAGTATAAAGCTTTGTAGAACTAAAACATAAAAAAAGAATTTTATTTATTTAAAACAAAACAAAACAAAAAAACAATCTTTTCCGCCCGATTTCATTGCTCCATTTGGTGACCCATCGGGTCCCGTTTGTGAGCCCATTCATGTTTTTTGATTTGCTACCTTGAGTCTAGTTTTTTATACCGATGTGAATTTCACAATTTTGATTCTTAATGCTTTGTTTTGCTTTTTATTCTATTTTGGGAAAATGAATCTTTTTTTTTAGTTCATCCTGCACTCCCGCCTTGTCTTCCTGCACTTGGGTCCACCTTTTTTCCACCAACAGCTCAACAACCCGAAACCTGTGACAGCATGAAGGAGTAAGTCCACAGTGAGGAAAAAAAAGTGCGCTAAGGGATTAAAAGCATCATCTAACAAGATCAAAGTCAGACATTTTCCAGAAAAAACAAGTTGCATACAGTATTTAAAGAGAAAGTCAACCCAAACATATTTTTTTCAAAAATATGTTCCCAGCAGGCAAACTAGTTGAAACGACTAATCGCGGCTAACCTGTTTTCTGAATCTGAGCCGTGATTGGTCGTTGTGAACAGTTGTGATGTCATTTTCAGTTGACAGAAGACAAAATGGCCGCCCCCAGAGATGGCTAAAAACGAGTGCATTTTGCTGCTTAACTTATATTCCACAAACGCAATATTTATCAGAATGCCCTGCTTCAACTAATGGGCTTGTATAGAACATATTCTTGAAAAAAAAAATGTTTGCGTTGACTTCCCCTTTTTAAGATTTAGGCCCTGTCTACACGTAGCCGGGGTTTTTGAAAACGCCGGGTATAAGCCTGCGGTTAGCCCTAGTTTTTTCAGTGAAAACGCAAAACTCCGGCCGCAGTGGAGAATTGCCGATGTCTACGGATATCTCCTGATCCGTGTTTTGGTGTGGATGGTTACACCCGGAGATTTACGTTGCGACAAATTGCTCCGACGTCACTTGCGCGACTTGTGTTTTCATTAGAGTCACCATGGATTCTCGCGGCGCTGCGTTGGTTATAGCCATTCTCGATGCGCTTTTTGCTTACTTATTTACGGGATATACGGTTGTTAAAAAAACCCCGGCTACGTGTAGAAATGGCCTAAAGTTATATCTATGAAACATCACTAATTATATTACAGTTTTAATCTTTATAATTAAAAACTTTTTTAATCTTAAAAAATATAAACAATATACAACTTTATTCTTTTAACATTAGAACCTTAGTTTACAAAAATATGTGACATCTTATGTAGAAAAATATCAAACTATTTCAGAATGTATGACTGTTTTTTCTTTATGGAAAAATGATTTTTTTTAAAAATAGGCCTTTATTCTCCTAATATCAGAACCTTAATCATGAACATATGACCTTTCCCCTTGAGAATATGACTTTTCTTCCTCACAAATGTGTGTAAATATTATGACATTCTTATATCTGAAATATATGACTTTTGTTCTAAGAAATATATGCCTTAATCTGGAAAATACAACAACCAACATTCTTGACAGTATAGGACTGTTCTTGTTATATTTTAACTTATTTCTCAAAATTAAAGAACTTAATTCTCTGAAAAGTCTCACTTAAAAAAACAAACAACCCATTTACAATTAATAATATAATATAATTTTTTTCTCAAATATATATCTAATATTCTCTTAAAATGAGAACATTCATCTTAGTGTATTTTTTTCTTCTTCTTTGTTGTGTGGCTCTACTTCTCCTTGGTTTCAAGTCTCATTCAGTGTTACAGAAATGGCCAAACGGCCGCAATTGCCTTCGAAGGTAGTGCAACAACATGCTTGGTTGGCATAGTTGGCATGGTTGGCATACACTCAACATCATCATCAACAAATGTGCAACGATGGTGTCGTCGTGATGCCTCTGAGGGGATAGAAGCAGCCATCTGGATTGATCTCAAGTAATTGCAGTCAAGTGCAATAAGTATCAATGGAACAACAAGAGTTCATGTGCTAGACCTCCACGCAGCTATAAGAGGACAGAGTGGAGGGGGGCACACCAGGGTCCACATTGGACCTTCTTGTCACTTTGGCTCAGACGGATGCATTAGGTGAGTGGGCAAATATGATATTGACTATACAATAACACAAAAAATAAATAATTAAAACTAAAATGACTTGATTCCTGCATAAATGTGACTTTAATCTCAAAAAATATAGAACTTCAGTCTAATATTGCTTACTTTTATTTCCAAAACCTTTATCTTGAAAATATACAATATTTCTCTTGAAACTATGCCACGTTAAAAAAAAGTATGACTTTATTCTAGTAATACAAAAAAATACAATACAATTTGATTTATATAGCGCAATACAAAAATAATTAAAAATTCTCAAAAACATGACTTTACTTTCATAGTTACAACTTTAATCCAAACAATATGACTATATTCTTATTTTTTCAACAAAATAAGACTTTATTCTCATAATATTATGAATTTTCAATTTTATCTTGAACATACACATTTTTTATATAAATATAAGATATTAAACATTTATATAATATTCCAACTTTGATCGCAAAAATATTCGACTGTCGTAAAAGTCTCTGAAATAAAGTGCACAACTTGATTACTGAACTGCTACAGATTAATTTTTTTCCCTTTACTTATTTTCAAAAAATGTATGACTTTGTTCTTGAATTGTGACAAGTAATCTAAAAAATATACAACTCTTTGCTTAGAAAAGATAGCATTTAGAAAATAAATCCTAAAATATATTTTTATCCAAAATTAGACATACAGAAAATGGATGGATTGGTGGATATACATTTTTTCCCTCTAAGAACTGTATGTTCATCATGATTTCAATCTAAATAATTATTCTTGTAATATTCTGACTTTTTAGCTAAAAAAAATTCAACTTTATCTTGAAGTAATATTTTTTCTCAAAATTTTCAACGTTCCTTATTCGCTCTTACAAACATAAACCAAAAAAAAGATATTTCTTTTTATCTGGAAAATATAACTTTTATCTAAAAAGGGTGCATTGTTTTACCAAAAAATGTTTCTTGTAATATTACGACTTTTAGCAAAAATATACAACTTTATTCTTGTTATATTTCAACTTTAATGTCTTAAATATAAACTTTTCTGTCTTGAAAATACCTATAATTCTTAAATTCTTGAAACTATCCAGCTTTTTGGTGTGTGACCAAACCGCAGTTTTGCAAAAGAATGGTGTCTGAGACGTTGGTCCGTGGGATGCTGTACCTGTCCCTGACCATAGTGGGTGTCCCCGGCAACCTGGTGGTGATCCTGGCCTTCCTGTTGGCACTCCACCAGGACAAGCGTCTGCTGGCGGCCGACGCCATCGTGCTTCACCTGGCGTGCGTCAACCTGATGGTGATGGCGGTGCGCTGCCTGCCGGAGACCCTGGTGTCCTTCCGCCTCACTGCTGTCTTTGACGACGCCGGCTGCAAAGGCATTATCTTCATGTACCGCACGTCACGCTCCCTCTCCATCTGGCTCACTTTTGTCCTGAGCGCCTATCAGTCTCTGAGCGTCGCCCTGCCCGGCTCACACTGGGCCTCCATCCGTACCTGGCTAGCTCGCCACTTGGGCCTGGTGTTCTTTGTCCTCTGGCTGCTCAACACGTGCATGAGCTCAGCTGCCATTCTCTTCTCCTTCGGGGCCAGGAACACGTCAGCCCCATCCACCCACGGCATCAATGTGCAGTTTTGCTTTGTCAACTTCCCCTCCAAGCTGTCCAAGGAGGCCAATGGGGCAGCCCAGGTGGGCAGAGACGTGGTGCCCATGGCACTAATGGCCCTCGCCAGCCTCATAATCCTGTTCTTCCTCTACAAGCACAGCCGGCAGGTGAAGAACCGACGCGGCGGCGGAGTATCGGAGCGGAGGGCGGCCAAAGCCGTGGTGGCCCTTGTGACCTTGTACGTGGTTCTATACGGGGTGGACAACGGGCTTTGGGTGTACACGCTCACTGTGAGAAAGACCATGAGCAACTCGCTGGTGTCGGAAATGCGCGTATTCTTTTCGTCGCTCTACGCTGCGCTGAGCCCGCTTGTCATCATCGCGTCCAACAGGAAGGTGAACGGCAGGCTCAGGTGCGGGGTAGCGGTCAGAGTTGGCAAGGAGCAAACTACAGCTCTCTCCAACATTTAAGGACTACATTCAGTACTTTTCTCCAAGAAAATAGGATTTTTTTTTCAGGGAAATATACTAATTTATTCTCCTAATATTGGGATTTTCATCTTGAAAATATAAAACTGTTTTTTTTTCTCAAATGATACGACATTTTGTTTGGTAAATTAATATTTTTCAAAAACATATAACTACATAATACCACAACTTCAGTCTAAAAAACATATGGCTTATTGTTTTGCAAATATACAACTTTTTTCCCTCAAAATTATAGAAATACATTTTCTTCAAAAAATGGCTTTATTCTTGTAATTCACGACTTAAAACTTGAAAATACATTTCCCCCCAAGCATACAACTTTATTTTCTAAAAAAATAACCAACCTTTCTTTCTAAAAACCCTTAAAGGGGAAGTCAGCCCAAAAATTGTTTTGCAAGAACATGTACTATGTAGGCCCACTAGTTGAAGGCATTCTGATAAATATTGCATTTGTGGAATAAGAGTTATCCATCCGTTTTCAGCCATCTCTGAGGGCGGCCGTTTTGTCACTTCTGTCAACTGAAAATGACATCACAGTGTCTCAGGGTCAGGTAACGACCATTCACGGCTGACCTGTTTTCTGAATCTGAGCCGTGATTGGTTGTTGTGAGCAGTTGTGATCAGTCAACAGAAGTGACAAAATGGCTGCCCCCTGAGATGGCTAAAAAGGGGTGGATTTTGCTGCTTAATTCATATTCCTCAAACGCAATATTAATCGGAATGCCGTGTTTCATATTCTTGAAAAAAATATGTTTGGGTTGACTTCCGCTTTAAAAATATAGAATTTTTATAATAATGGCATTTAATCTTGAAAATATAAAACTTTTTTTAAACATTACTATTTGCATAATATTAAAATTTTATACTGAAAATGTAAACTTTTAGAAAGTAACAACTTTACTGTGAACAAATGACTTGATTCTCATGATATTACAGCTTTGAAATTGTGATATAAATCTTTATGCTCAAAACTGAAGAGCTTTTTGACTTGAAAGTGTACAACATTTCTTGAAAATACGATCCTCCCCTGCCCCCCAAAATCCTCATAATATTTCAAATGAAATGTTTTATTATAAAATTTAAATTAAATTTTAAGATATATTTTTAAACTAGATTTTTTCCTTACAATATTGTTTTCTTGGAACATTTTACTATCCAAAAGACATGAAGTATTTTCACCTGCCCAGCTTTAAAACTCATCTTAAATCACATTTTTATTCTTTGACTTTTGACTCTACATGGGACTCTGTATTGCTTTAGTATTTTCTACTCTGCATTGTTTTAGTGTTTTCTGGTGTTTTACTGTTTTTGTGTTATTAATTTATTATTTCAACTGTCTTTGCTATTGTATGACTAATTTTGCTCCAAGTGCAGCACTTTGTATGCAGCGGTGGTTGTTTTAAAGTGCTCGATAAATAAATAAATAAATAAATAAATAAATAAATAGAATTACATAAAAAAAGAGGATGACGTTTTTGTGGGACAGAATATTACTATACTATACATACCTTTAAAATGCTGCGATTGGCTGGCAACCAATTCAGGGTTGTCCCCTGCCTACTGCCCAAAGACAGCTGGGATAGGCTCCAGCACGCCCCGCGACCCTTGTGAGGATAAGCGGTACAGATAATGGATGGATGGATGAAATGCTCTTACTCTTTTTATTTTGGACTATTTTTATCAAATCTTACTATTTTTCAGTTCTTATTTTCTTTTATTGTTATGTCTTTTAGCTTTTTTTTTTTTTTTTTTTTTTTTTTTAGCTTTTAGCTCCAGGTTTTCCTCATGGCGGGAAAAACTCCACGCTGGGAGGTGTGGCTGGACTTCCTGCACAATGCGTAGGTCGGGTCTGCCCCGGTTAATGTGGCCTTGGGGGTCTGTGTGATGGTGGCGCTTCCTGTGGCCATGGGCTGTCATTCCTCTCAGCGTGGATGAGCTCCTCCTTGGGTACCCTTTCCTCATATGGTTTCTCCGTGCCTTGCCATGTCTTTTTAACACAGTTTATCAGGTTATGTATGTGTTACTCTAATGAGGACAAGTGCTATAGAAATTGGATGGACGGGAAGTTCTGGGTCTAGCAGAGGTAAAAGCGCATTCTGGTTTATGAACAGCAGATGGCGACATCCCCCCGGACACAATACTTAACTCATGCAACGTAGTAAATAAGTTCTCACTCGAATTGTGACACTAACAATAATGGTCAAATTTGGAGTAAAACTCAAATGTTTCATCTTCAACTAACATAAGAGGAGGGGTAACAATGTTTTTTCAAAAACATATTTTATTGGTGGTTTTATTCTCGTCCAGATTTTATGCCTGTAAAGTACATTGTAGATCAAATATGCTACATAAATGAACTTTTGTTGTCTGAGTGGTCACAATGGATCTCTCACACTTTTCCCTTGTTTGCTATCGTGTCAATACTGTGCATCCGTCCTCATACTCAGACTTTTGAAAACGCTCCGCTACCATGCCACATGGTACCATCAACTAGGATGCCATATAATTTACCATTCTGCCCTACCTGAGCACGCAGTTTGCAGTTTGACAGACATTTATTAAAGGGTCAACATGATTTATTCATTTAAGTTGTTAACTGACACTTCCAGGTGAAGTTTACAGTAAAACTAACACAAAATACAGAGATTTATGCATTGGATGAAGAAACTGCAATTTTCATAAAGACATTTGCAAGTATCGGTGCACCCCTACTATAGTGAGTATAGTGAGTAATTGGGGCTAAATGTCATTGCAGCTGCTTATTAAACTCTAATTAGTTTGTCCTTTGGAGGTTAAAATATGACAGAAAAGGATAGCAAGAAAAAAATATCGATCATTGTTCGTCTTTCATCTTTTTGGGACATCTGTGGATGCTGGAATTGAATTTCAAAGAGGGTATGAAGGATTTAATAGGGGAGATTGTGTTGTCATCATGTCTGGCTGGACGACAGCAAAAACATTTTATGCAGTGCCGAGACATGTTGTTTCATGTATCTGATCGGACATTTTTCTACACTTACTCAGTAAATTGTGTGTTAGGAAGAAATTGAGGCATATGCTGAAGGTAGTATTTATGAAGATGTGGAGCCCTGGCTGTGGACTGAAATTATTTTGTGCTTGTGCAGAACGGTTCATGCACACATATAAATCACATATCCTGAACCAAAGGTCACATAAAAAAAAAAAAAAAAATTAAACCTTCGTGTTGAAAATGACAACAAAACAATGCTGCAGATGACAAGTTCCATGTGTCTTACTCTTCAAACCACTGAAATCTGATTGGCACAGATACACAGACTCCGGTGGAATGAAGGATAGAATACACGGATGGTTTCACTGATTGCGGAATTCCAGAATTCAAAGAAAAAGAAAGGAAAAATAAAAGAAGCATTCTTCTTGCACATGACCAGACTCCTCAGGGAAGAGAAATGAGACTACTCCAAACCTGACCATAATAGCACACTATTTTAAAACATAATCGAAAAACAAAACAACGATGGACTTTTTTTTTTTTTAAACTTACCTGGCAATAACATGCATTAAAATCAATAACAGTAACTAACAAGGACAGTAATAGTTTACTGAGATAAAAAAAAAAAAAAGCTGCAACGAGTGGCTACTTGGAGGATGTCTCAGGGCTGCAGTAAATTCCAGCGGCCGTCTGTTTACCTGCGCCAGGTACGGGCTTTTTTGTCCCCCATTCCCACCAATGACGTGGCGGCAACGGGAGCAAACCCCGCCCCTAACCCACACCCCATCAGTCCTGCTGACAGTCCACACCCAAAGTGCTACTCTGAATCAAATCCTGTGTGTGTGTGTGTGTGTGGGGGGGGGGGGGGGGGGTGTACGTGTATTTTGACATTTCATACTCAGAACACCTGTATTATAAAATGTATTTTAGGGCCAAATTGAAAATAAAATAATATAATTCAGATGTAATGATTATAGAATATGAGAAACAGTACAATGGTGACTTGAGATACAAGTTTTAGGAGATACAAGTTGTGCATCGTATGTATGGTGGCAGGTGACTCAACTCACGTCCAAAAGAGGCTCCCAGTTGAAGCTTAGTGTAAAATTCAAAATAAAACAAAGAGAATTATGCCTTGTGTATTTGCAACATCCACATAGCCTTTGCTAGAATATAATGGGCAACGCCATTGGCACGCGGGCTAACAATTAGCATCCACTGTATGTGGAGGCGTTGTTACACTTGAAGCAACAGACGCAGCAGGTTACACATGGAGAAAATACTCACAGGCATATATTCTTTATCCTCTGCAAAAGAATGACTAGTGTTACTGTTGTACCGAGAAGCCATGATAGGAGTTGAGTCTCCAGTGAAGAACAGTGTGCATCCACTTCTTGTGGGCGATAGGGACCGGGCTGGCCCGTGAGTAGCGAAAGTCCGTGTTTAATTGATGCCCATTAAATGCATTGGAAGACAATAATTTATTTATTGATTTATTTTAACACTAAAAAATTCTTGAATAAGTGCGGATAAACTGCCAGTAAGCGGTTTCCACAAAACACAGGGGTTGGCTTCCCTCGCCAATAAAATAATTCAACAAAATGTTGAGGAGTATTTAAAAATATATCTGTAAAAAATTCAGCGAATAGAAGAAGGCGGGTGCCGAACCACGAGTATGCTGGAGTTCACTTTGTCTCATACTGCCCCATGCAGGCAAGGCATACAGAAGGAAATGAGCAGGACAATTAGCATTGCGGGAGAAAGTGTGACAAATAGTCATTACCTCATGTTGAAATAACATAGACTGTATTGCAGAGTGCTATTTTTCTCTTTGAAAAAACAACAACATTTTTTTGTTTGTTTTTTTGGGCAGGTTGGAAAGGATCATTGGCATTTTCATTGATTTAACATTCATGCTTTTCCGCTATTTCCTACAAAAATAATAAAAAAGTAGTCACCACTTAAGATAATAAAATTGCAACTCTTTCCACAAATATTATTTTTTATTCTTATAAAATTCCAACGTCATTCCGAAATTCTAATTCAACTTCCATTTTGCAGTAGCCTATTAAACGTTCGGATAATGGATGGATGGATGGATAACAAGCTCTCCCTTTAAGTCTTCACTGACTTTTCTCCAACTTCATGTAAATCATCACATCAATGATTGTTTTAAAAGTGTGTGACTAGATTTTGAAAAGGGAATAAACTTTTCACGAGCATGTTGAGTTTTAAATGAAACTCGGTGGCTGATTTGCAATGAGGAATGTTTTTCAGCCACTTCCTTGTGCGCTTTGACTGTTGACACGTTTGTCGTGTTACGACTCGCCTGGAATGCACCTGGAGCTCTGCAGCGCACACCGATCCAAGAAAATAGCAACTGGGTGGACATTTTGGGCCTTTATGTTCTCATGCGCGATTTATGTAACAAGAAATGCTGGCTCATATGGTCGGCTTGAACCATAGTGCGCCGCTTCTCTAGTGCTGACCGGCTGCAAAAACAGCAAAAGTCTGACATTACGTGGAATGACGAGCCAAAAGTGCAACACTTGTGTTCCCAGCGGGATCTTGTAAGAGTGGCGCACATGAGGGACACTGAAGGGCTGGGAGGGGCCTTGTTGGCGCTAATTTCAAGGTCATGCTAATATTACCGGAAACAAGTTGTAATTTTAATGAGACAATGCTATTCTACTACGACTACAAGTTCACTCTCATTAAATTATAGGTTGATTCTAATAAAATCACATTTTTTCAAGTAAAATTCAAATCTTTATTTCCAGACAATTAAAACTTTTACTTTTTTAAAACTTTTTTTTTTTTTACTAAAACAATTTGTTTTTACCTTGTTAGATTTCTTATTTCGAGCCACCTTTTGCCCATGTCAAATTACAACTTAATCACATAGTATTACAACATTTTCTAATGTAAAATTAACTTTTTTTTAGCCGGAAATAATTTTTCCACTTGTAAAATTACATTTATTCCCCAAAAATTACAACCTTATTCTCGTAATATTCCAGTATTTTCCTTATAAATGTACTACTTTTATCGGCATAAAATTACAGCTCGATATACATTTCACTTTGTTTTCCTCACAAAATGGTCTGTTTTCTAGTCCATAGTTCTTCTTTTATTTTAAATTATAAACTTTACTTAAAACACTTTCTACAACTTTTTCTTGTAAGATTTAATTTTGCTAACAAAACTATATGCCTTTTTCTCTCTTTTTTTTAACAATGTAATAATTTTTGTAAACATGTTACTTTTATTCACATAAATTAAAATGTTTTCCTCATAAAATTGCAATGGAATCTCACAATATTAGATCTTATTTTACACACAAAATCACAACTATTTCTTGTAAAATGTAATTTTTCTGTCATAAAATTACAAGTATTATCATCCATCCATTCGCTGCATGACTTTTTCCCCTTTACTCTTGTAAAGTTACAACTTTATGATCACATTAAGTTTTTCCTGTACAATTATACCTTCTACTCTCTACATCTCTTAAAATGATTTTCTCCATGTAAAATTTCAACTTTTATTGTTATAAAAAGAAAACTTTAGTCTGATAATACAGTATTCCATCTTTTTTCTTGTAAAATGATTACTTTTATAATAATAAAATTACAACCTATTTAACAGCAGACCTCTAACATTATTTTTAGACTCTTGCACGACGTAAACAAGTCAGCTAATAGCAAGCAAGCCATGAAAGCGCAAACGCTATCTGCGTGATCTCACATAGTGTATCATGTACCAGCAGGGACCAGAGCAAAGGGCTGGGAGCGGCCGGCCTTGCTGCAGCCCCGGGGCCTGGAGGGTGGGGGAGGACACGTTTGGGTTGCAAACTTCATGAACGGGCATGAGAATCGCGTCCAACGAGCAACTTGCACTGAGATGGGAGAATCGTGACCGAGCCAAGTTCAAAATCCTTGTCAAGGTTGAAGTCAGGTCATCAAGCTGAGTTGTTCAAGAAAGAATATTGGCAGTGACAAATGCACATGAGGGAAGGGTTTCACTGACAGGCTAGCGTGCTTGCATTCAATACAAAATGCCCCCAGGTGGCGTTTCCTGCCTGACTTGTGACTCATCTCCTCCAATGTTTGTGCTAAAAGGCAATTAAAAGAGGGTACACACGTTAAATGGGCAAATTTAAGCGCGCCCCGACTCCTCACTTTTTCGATCAAAGTCAGAAAAGGCCCAGTTGTCAAATGTTTCTAAAACATTATCCTGAGTGATAATCCTGTGGTGTTTTTTTCCTCACAGATCTGCTCATAAAATGGTCGGAGTAGACAATCGTGAATATTAAACCTGTTGAATAGTTAGGATTGCAAATGTGCGCGGTCAATACCTAATTGGGTTGGAAGTGACCAGAACAATCTGAGTATCGTTTGTTGTTTGCAGTTTCTATTGGCAATCGAAAATTGAAAAAAGCCACTCATTACTGTCAATGCTTGGAGATATTTGCTTGTCACTGGACAGCGCCTTTACATTCAGCACCAAAGTTCCCCCTAATTTTCCATGCGCCTGAACATTCACAGAAACGCCCTGAGGATTCCTTGGACCACCGTGAGCAACATCATACATGGTGCACAAACAAGTGCCCCACCTGTCCAAAACCTGTGATTATAACAAGTTAAGGCCTACCGTAGATTGTCCAATCCGACATTGGCCAACTGTGACAGAAGCTTGCATTTCACTCTGAAATTCTCCCTCAATTTCACCATTTTCTGTCTTTTTTGATGCATTTTCTTCTCACTCTATCCACCACATGTGCCAAATCAAACTTTCTATTTCTTTGTATGGAGCAAATATGGAAATGCCAATACAAGTTAGATTTTTTTTAATGCGCTGTATACATTTGTTATGTGCTGAGAGGGTGAGAACAGTGCGCAATGTGTGCACGCACTCATCTTAGAAGGAACATTGCTCAGCACTCACGCCAATGTACAAACAACAGTAAAATACTGACATTTACAGCACAGTCAACTTTCATTTGTTCATTTGTTTCATTTGTTTGTTTGATCACACTCAAAACACTTGTATTACAAATCTTCTTTCCCCATTGAAATGAATGGGAATTCCATTAATAATCAAAAAACAATTCGGAGATACATGCTCTTCATTGGAGAGTGACCATACTATTTACTATTGTCATTTTTACATTGGAAAAGTGCTCAGATCACTGTCCAAGATGATGTGCACGTATCTCCAAATTGAAATATTTCTCTAAAACACAACAAAACACCTTTTATTCCTGTTTTAGCAAAGATATATTTTTTTCTAGATACCTATACATACTTTTCCGGGAAGTTGCTAGGTTTGATACATTGCTTTATATTTTAGGTGCATTTTTGCATTACATTCATATGTATAATTCAACAACAACAAAGATAAACTTAAGACACTTTAAACAACGAAAAATAATTTTGAAAACAAGGCAATATGCAATCCTGTCTTGTAGTTGTCCCCATCCTCAACCAACATGGTGGAATTTTCCACAAGTCGCTTCCTTCTGAGCAGCCGCGCCGTGGAATGCAGACAAGATGCAGCAAGTTGGCTGAGAGCGGCATGCGGGAAGGAGTATACGTTGAAGTGCACATCATGACCGGCACCTTCATTACCCGCCGGGGGCCACAACACCAGAGCAAATAGCTGTGCAGTTGGGCTCTTTTGCCTGGTGGTATGGGCGTATGTGCCACTTTCAGGTGAGCCTTGCTTCACTCAGCACATTTGGCCATTTGAGTTAGTGTCCAATAGTAAAAATAAATAAATAAATATAGATTTTTTTTTAAAAGCCAAGGAAGCCGCAGGAGCTTCTGCATTCACATCTACTAGGACAATTTATGAGTTCCCCATTAAAAGGGCTGCAGATTGCCATGTATGCCTCATAGCTACACACCTTGTAAAAGTTATACAATGCGGGCATGTGCTAACATGCTAACATATTTCATCTTTTGCTGCAGGTGGAGCCCAGTGAATCAAAAGCTGGATTTACACTGCATGTCCAAGTGCCAAATTCTGATTTATTACCTCAATCTGATTTTTTGACTGTTTATTTCCATGTAAGCAGCACAGTGTGGTGAGTGGTTGGTACATTTGCCTCACAGTTTTGAGTTTTATGGTTCGAATCTTTGCTTTCTTCATGAGGAGTAGGCGTTTTCTTTTCGTGTTTGCTGGGATTTCTCTGAGGACTGTGGCTTCCTCCCACATTCCCAAAACATATTTGGTTCTTTACAGACTTTAATTTTCCATAGTTAAATGTGAGTTTCGATGCGTGTTTGTCCATATGGGCCCTGCAATTAGCTGGACAACTAATTAATAACACCCTGGACAGGGTGTTTACTGGCTCTCAACTCAACTTAGCTCAACTTTTATTCATAGAGTACTTTAAAAAAAAAAATCACAGCTGTAACAATGTGCCATACATAAGATTGAACATAGAATATAAAACAAAATCCATCAAATAACAATAATCGTCTCCATTGAGCAACAGCATGCATATGATATCACTTGTGTTGGCTGCAGCAGCTGAAATTTGAATGTAAACAAACAATTGCAGTTTTCTAACAGTTGTTAGTTAGTCCATTGTAGAGAATAACTTCACATTCACCGTAATATATAATCTCGTGTGGCATTTAATCCTCTTTCTTTCTTAACTCTACTACTACCTACTCTGCTCTACTACCAAGCGAACACTATGCTGGCTCCATGTTGGGGTGAAGCTTCTTGCGGTCATAGCATCGGAAAACAAACGGAGAAAATAAATAACAAAAAAAAAAAAACAAGTCCAGAAATGCGGATACATTACACTAAAAATAAATCACTGTTAAAGCGCTGTCAGTGTAACTACAGGTGTCAAACTCAAGGCCCGAGGGCCAGATCCGGCCGGCGGCATCATTTTATGGGCCCGTGAAGTCAAATCATGTGTGTTGACTTGACATGGTTTTGCAAATTAACTTGTATCACTAAATATATTTTGAAAATATTTATTACTAATCCCTCCTTTGAAATAGAAAAATAGTTACAAAGTATTTGCTGGCTTCTGATTTAAAAAATATTTATCCGTGAAAATTTGGATAATATAAGGCGATCCTACATTTATATGGGTTCACAGTCGTAACGGACACCAAAACTGTGATGTGGCCCGAGGCAAAACTGAGTTTGACACCCCTGGTGTCAACGGTTTAGCGCGACGCAAAAAGAATGAAGGGTGGAAAGTTCAGATAAAGGGTAAAGTTAACGGAACTGTACATTCAAGGGTGCCCACAACAACAAGTACTAAGAGCGACCACCAATTACTTTCAGTTAAAACAACGCAAAGAGAATACTAAATCGTAAAATAGGGTGGAAAAGTTGAAATAAAGGCAAAAACGTTGTAACAGCGGTGGTAACAGGCTACCGACTCACGGGCACCACCATTAAAGCCCAAAGTCAACTGGGATTGGCTCCAGCTCATCAGCGATTCAAGTATGACACAAACACAAACATGATTCTAACATGTTATGTTGAAGAACAGTGGGGATGCAGCATGCATATGCTTGTTAGTGAAAATTATGAGGCAGAATGTTTCTTTTTATGCAATGTGAGGGAATAAAATTCTTGATCTCCCGTATGAGAGTGTGAAGCGCTTTTGTGACGGCACTTCTGGTCCCGCTCCTCTGCGGTATCCACATCTTCATACACAGCAGGTGGACAACATTGGGACTTTGACGAATTTGAGCTAAAGACACATCGGTGCAGCCACTGCAGGAGTGTTCACGTGTCACTGACACTTCTAACCAAATTGAGAACTCTTTTGTGAAGTTAAAGAAAAAAAAAAAAAAAAAAACGTGTTAATGGAACTTGTCCACCATTTGCTTTGAACTATATTGACATTGTTCTAGTTGAAACTTGTCTTTAACTATGTCTGTATGTTATGTACATTATGTATTTGGACAATATACAAGAAAAATAAATTAATCAAAACATGTCACTGACTGCTTTTATGCCTTTAAAGAGCTACATTCTTATTAAAAGGGAATATTTTATTTGTTTAAGTTCAATTTTTATGTGCAACACTGTTTCAGCTGTGGTTATTTAAATTGCTTTATAACATTGGTCAACAAACTTTTACAGATTTATTTTAAATCACAGATGCAAGTAAAGTTTCTACTTGTTTTTTTGGGCTGATTCTGAGGCTGCCCTTATCTTTTCTCTAGGTATTCATAATACAACAGTAATATGTCATATATTTAGTAATATTTATGAATGAAGGGTTAGGTTCAGCAACAGGTGGATTTTTTTTTCATTGTAGCTATAAATGATAACAGCAATATTCATATTGTTTATAAGTCAAATTTAAAAAACAAAAAAATCTCAAAAACCTGAAGTACCTAACTGCACATACAAGTGTATATGTGTGTAGTATTGATGAATTTAAGTTACGCAATATAAGCAATGGGTAAAACAAGCATACTGTATTTCCTTGTGTTTTGGACTGTTAAGGTTACGAATATTTACGGTGGAGAGACCAAGGTTTAAACAGATTGAAGACATGAAACAACTCATTCAAAGCAGAGTTTAAGAACTAATAGTGCGTCTTGTTCTGGTAAAAGAGACAAGGGGAATATTTGTGCAGCCGCCCAAAGCAGATGAGGAGGGAGAGAGGGCCACCTGTTGACGATGAGTGGTGTTACAACAAACGAGGCTCTTGGCACATGCCCATTTACTCCACGGCCTCAGTTTGGAATGTACAATTAGATCAAAAACATGAAGACAATTATTTGTGACATGTGAGACGTCACCTCATCAAGTATGGAAGCATTCATTCCATAAGTGTTTTTTGTGTGTGATGAACATTACAGTATACATTAAGATGAAATATAGAATCATCATCAGAATATGAATACTGTATTCAATGTTACGTACAGAGAAAATAATTTTCGCATGCTATAATAAATAACATGCACTTGAAATGCTAATGATTGTCTTGAATATAACCAGAAAAGCTTGCAATCAACCTGTAGAACAAATATTCCATACATTTACTGTGCGCTGTCTTTCAACTCCATTTTGGACATACTTAAACATTTTAACAATGTCAACAAATTGCAAAGAAATTGCAACCCATAAAGTCGACTCCGAAAATTAAACAACCAAATAAGTACTCTGCCCTTCCATACTTGGTTATATTAGCCAGCGGTGGATTTGTGAATACCCATTAATTCTCAGTCCAGACGCAGAGGACTGAGGAAGTCTCCAATTAAATCGGCGGTAGACCCTCAAAGTGGAAGTCAACCCAGACATTTTTTTTTTTTCAAGATTTTCCCAGCGGGCCTACTAGATCAAACACGGCATTCTGATTAATATTGCGCTTGTGGAATATGAGTTAAGTAGCAAAAATCCACCCATTTTTAGTCATCTCAGCGGGCGGCCATTTTGTCACTTTTGTCGACTGCTCAGGTAACGACCAATCATGGCACAGCTTCAGAAAACTGGTCAGGCATGATTGGTCGTTACCTGAACCCTGGCTAGTGGTGATGTCATTTTCGGTGGACAGAAGTGACAAAAGAGCCGCCCCTAGAGATGGCTAAAAAGGGTGAATGAACTCTTATTCCACAAATGCAATATTTATCAGAATGCCTTCAACTAGTGGGCCTACATAGTACATATTGTTGAAAAAAATATGTTTGGGTTGATTTCCGCTTTCAACAATATTATTTGAACCATAGTGAGATTAAGTGTGCTGCAATTCTGTATTCACTGACCAAAGAATGGCAGAGACTTATGTGAACGCTAAGATTGTGGGAAAAAACCCCACATGAGATTAAGACACCGTTAGGAGTGGTGTGACTTAAACACTTTAAAAGTTAATACATGTTTTAAAATGGTGACAGTTTCATCTGGGAATGTATTCGTACAATTTCCCGGGGAGAATAATTGGGAGGTCAACCAAGCAGCTTCCCAATAAACTAGAAGCTGCATTATAACATCCATCTCCTGTCTCTCTGGACCATCAACATCTCATCTGCCATCAACATTAACGCTCACATCTGTCCCAGTCGGTGGGGGGAATGAGACCCTCTCACCTCACAGCTACCCACCCCAAGCGGCCGGCCAACATACGCTCAATGGTTGAGGACCTCATCGCCAAACATCGAATGGAGGTGATTCACTTGACCTTGGCCGCTTTCCAAATTCCCGCGGAGGGTCATTTCCTGGGAAGTTGTGGGATGGTGAGGTTGAAGGTCGGCCTCACCACAGGACAAAGTGCAGCATTCAAGATCCACAGGGATTTTCTGTTGGTTGTTCCTACTTGAGGACAGAGGACAAATGCATCTGACAAGGTCTGCTTTATGCCCAAAGGCCTGCAAAGGTTAGATATGGATTATGTTGTATAATGCACAGATGTGTGAGTATTAAGATGCGTACAGACATTCCTCAGTTTATTATCTTTATGGCCTAGAAGTGTTTTTTAGACATATTTACTGTAAGTATGCCTTTATTGCTGATAGACTATGGCACATTCTGACTTCTATTACAGCGTTACATGAACGCAATTAACTTCCACAAAGAGCAATTTGACCAATAGTGAACAAGTCTTTCACAAATGGGCTTCAAGCATTTTACTGCCCCTCCCAGTTGAGGTTTATTGACAAACTAAACAAAACTAATAATCTAATAAAAAACTAATAAACTAATAAAAGTTGGGTGCGTCAGTAAATTTTGCCAGTCCGCCATTCGCCAGTGGCTGGGCCACCTCTGTCATCGTCAGTCTGTCATTATTTCAGGCCGACCAAGTCTATTGTCGTCAACCCGTCACTCCATCAGATCTTTCTTCGCCGGCGTTGCGTCGGCAACAGCCAATCGGCATAGAGAACGTACTACTAACTATACTACACACATTCATGGCACAAGCAGGTACTCAGACAAAGTAAAAACAAAAACAAAAAACCAAACAAACAAAAACAGACACACACAGCGTGGTGACTGGTGGAATACGAACAATGTGGGACAACGTCATTGCGGTCTGTGGGACCGGCAAAAGGTATATACAACCCTGCCAGCTTCTTTTGTGGGCCAGGATGACCTAAAAAAGGAGCAGGCTTAGAGAATTGGTAGCAAGGAAGTTGGAGTATCTGGTGAGTGGATCGAATTCTTTACAGCTGTTGAACCGTCAACCAAGATAGCATTTAGCAGCCAACACAACCACCGGTCACTTGATTGACTAGTGATTTTCCAATTTTTTTAAATTCTTGTTTGGTTATTGTGGACAAGGACCCAAACGCAGGAGGCAAAAATCGTGTGCAATATAAAGTATTTAATCTAAAACAAAAGGAAAACAAGGTGCTGGGATAATACTAAACTAATAAAAATATTGAAGACCCAAATAAACAACAAGGAACAAAAGAACCAAACAAACCCTAGGACTAGACTGGACTGGACTGACCTTGACTTCGAACAGTGACAAGAGAGGGCTTGGACAGGACAGGACAGACAAACCAACAAGGGCTGAAAGAAAGCTGGCAACTAAATACAGACAAGTTAACGATACAACGAGGAACACCTGGACAAGACACAGAGGGTAGGAGGAAGCTGGTTGGTTAACACAAGGGACTGGGATGACAAGCACAGGTGGACTCAATAACTTAACGTCAGACAAAGGAACACAAGGAAAAGCATGAAACTAAACTCAAAAACAAAACTCAAAACACAGACCATAACAATTCTGTTGGAGGACAAGAAGCCCCTCTTCCGCTTCGCTCAAAACCAGGTATATATTCACGCCTGCGAACCAAAACATGCGACGTGTGTTTCAGTCAGTTTTCAGCGAAAGAGGCATACAGTATATTCTTTATCTTCAGCGAAGAATTCCCGTATACACTAGAGTATATTGATACGGTTGTATCATCCTGCCTCCATATTGCCAAGGTGCACAAAATGTCCATTGAATTGAAGCAAATGAAGAAGAATATAGTGATTAATGATAAAAATGAATTAAAAAATAAACGTATACGTATACAGTATACATACCGATACAGTATATATATATATATATATATATATATATATATATATATATATATATATATATATACACACACACAAACACGTGTATAAAACTCTAGACCTCCTGTATGCTAACGTGAAGCTATTAAATGTGTTTATATACACACACACACGTACACTCCCCACACACACACACACATTGTATGTTACAAGTAATTATTTTTGGGAACGGATGAATGGCATTTTACAATATTGCATGATGAGTTATTCTAGTAACTCACAAACCATTTTCTTCCATTTTGTGTGTCCGTCCTTCGCACATGACAACTGTTTACTCTCTTCTTAATGTGAAAATCTGGACCAAGAGAGTAGGTGGTAGAAGAAAAAAAAAAGTCCATTAATGGAAGATGGAGTCTAATCGACCAGCGGGTGCGATGATAACTCAGGCTCACAGATCGAGTACGTCCACACTGAGGTTTGAAGGGGGATGGGAGCAGAGGGGGGCAAACTTCTACAGCTGCTGCTGTAGAACTGCTTACCGTAATTAACCTCTGCTTGTGCTTTAAAGAAACACCAAAATTACCATTTTAAGTGGAACTGATGATTTTGAGGCATCAGGGATGTTATTTGGCGTGCTGAGTTGGTCAAAAAGGTCAGCATTGAAAATATGTGTGTGATTTTATAGTGTTCTGATAACGGTCTGAGTTGTTGAACAGCAGCCTGTGTCAAGCGGGGTACACACACCAGTGTTGGAAAGTTCACTTTCTAGTTCAAAGTTCAAAGTTCAGTTCACAATTTTTTCATTCAACTTGCTCAGTTCATAATTCATATAAAAAAATATGAACTAAGTTCACCGTTCCAAAAATGAACTACTTTATTTTATACCAGGGACAAAACCGGACTTTGTATCGAGGGCTGGTTGCTACGGCTGAGCTATGGCCAGGCACTCACTAAACTAGACAATACTAGACTATGTTAGACTAGGACCCCTTACCGTTAAATCACATTTCTTCTACTCCATTATTTTCTTTGCCATGAAGTGACGACTTCAAAATAAAAAACACCTTTACTCATTGACAGATTTGAATTTGCAATATATGACATACAGCGAGAGAGTTCAACTGAACTGGGAGCACATTTTAACACTAATAAAGCACACAATGAATATAAACATATACAGGTATATACTGATAGATATTGCGTTTTACTGGTACATACAAGAGGCTGGAGAAGGATGTAATTCAAACAGAATAACATTCTGTCAGCCATGTATGTCCTTTACTAGCTGCCCAACAGTATTTAATGTTTCATTTAATCGGCAAAATTCTAGCCGATTATTATTAGTTTTGAAAAGGCCTAATATCGGCCGATTGACCGGTCAGGCCCAAATCATAACATACTCTATGTGCTGTGCTGTGTTTTGGTCATTTGGAAAAGGCCACACGCTGTCAGAGAAATAAGAACAGATTTGGCGTTTTATTTCCTCATCAAGCATGGGGTCTCTCACATTTAACAAATCAGTTAAGATGTGAAAAATCGGTTACATTGCTAAAGATGAGGATTGGATGATGAACATTTACCTGTAGTTTTACATCAATTCAGCCATTTTTTAAAGTGACTTCTGTGCAGAGGGAGTGAATTCCTACGGATGAAACATTGCAGGAAGACTTTAACGTGTGTGTGTTCACGAGAACCAGACAGAATGTGCCAAGGGAGCCAAACAGATCACAGAGCAGCGGCAAAATGAAACCTGGCCAATGTGAGCATGTGTTCTCCGGCGGCCTTCAATGCGTCAGAGCGAGTGTGTAATGACATTCTCCACAAAAAGCACACCCATCGCCACGTCTCAGCAAATGGGCTCATTTGCTGTGGTGACAGCAGCTGGGGTGTGTGGAGAAATGGTTTCAGCCACCATTGTGATGGGAACAGCGTGGCTGGAAGAAGGCTTACAGTAGGTCAGGCATTTCCAGGAAATTCTGACAAATTACAAAGAAAGTGAAAACCTTTGACATTTATCGCGCGGGGAGTCTGCAAAGGTCATTTCTTTGCTTTCTTCTTCCCGCCTCATCCCCTCTGGGCGTGTTATTGCCGCAGCATGGGGGTTTCGGGGCAGGGGGGCTGGATCTAGGGGTGAGCTATGATGTCCGACATTGACAACATAGGTCAGACGTTGTGGAAGCGCGATAGGAAACAGCTTCTGTCTTTCCATGCATTTATTTGCACCTTTTTTTTTTTTTTATGACGGGGAGGACAGCTAACTACTGGAACGTTCACTCACTCGCTCTAACATTCGATACACCTGGCTGAAACCAGATCTCATTCAAGAGATGCATTGAAACACACAAAACATTTATTGTTGGGAGGACTATGTTGTATTGCTGTTTGCAACTGGTATTCTCCAGTTGTTGATGACTTCACACATACACAGGCACACGCACATTCATTTATTTTTCATGTTTAAGTTATGTTTACTGTATGCTTTTTTTTAATGTTTCGTTCCTCTCCAAACAGACCAATCACAGAGGTATATGACGGCATCAAACACTCTACTGCTGCTAGTTATTCGCCTTTCATTATCTATTACATCATTTTCATCAAGGTGTCGCTTGAAAATGAACCGCAGTGCCATAAAGAACGCCGTGGGCACGTGTTAAAACTCACAAAGAATCCTAATGCGCCATAATGCATCATTCCACGTCATAAACACTCCAACCTGCATCCTTGCTGGACCGCGACAGCCTCATTGGAATCTTAATACAATTCCCATCAGTCAGGACTCAGCGCACG
Source organism: Filicampus tigris (assembly GCF_054856515.1). Lineage (NCBI taxonomy): Eukaryota > Metazoa > Chordata > Actinopteri > Syngnathiformes > Syngnathidae > Filicampus > Filicampus tigris. The sequence continues at coordinate 7,374,148 of NC_141225.1, read as the reverse complement.
TCCATGGCACTACGTGTTCCGGCTTTCCTGACGTTGACACGACAATTTACAGTTTGCCCAGTCACTTTGCTGTCGTAACATTAACACCGGTAAAATATCTTTTGGCTGCCGGCTGTCCTCGGTGGACGAAAAGATAATAGAAAGTTACACGCTGTTCCGCCTAAAGTCACATTTCATTGAGCCAATGATCCACAAGTTACGATTTTTTCCATAGTGCCTCCTCAAGCTTTTTAAAGAAGACAAAAGCAGGTGCCAGGTGTTCTGATAACATGCCTACACAACCTATTTTCCTTCTTCCTGAAATTAGACTGTTTGTCTAATGTACTGTATGTTGGTGACTGTACACCCCTCCCCATATACTGCCGGGTCGATGAGTATGGATTTCATTACCATAACGACCAGGGATGGAGCTAGGGGACTTAAGAGGCAAGCAAACGGCTTGTATTTGCTGTAGCTGATCCCAAAATGTGGGCCTCCAAAAAGACATTGAAAGCTTTCTCACTCATGGCGGTAGCACTTCACACACTGTGTGTATGTGGCACATGGATACATCACCAAAGACAAATAAACTGCCACCAGTTTGACAACCCCACTCGCCAATCAAGTATACACCAATTTTCGGTAGCTAACACTATTCCCTAAATATATATATATATATATATATATATATATATATATATATATATATATATATATATATATATATATATATATATATATATATATATATATATATAAATATTCAATCATCATATTCAATGATCCATTTGATCATTTTTTGTAATGTATAGTATTGTCCATCAGCTCGAGCGCCGCTAAGGATGCTGGGAAAGGGGGAAGTATTGCGGATGAATAAATGAAGGGACAGCAGAAGGTTTTTGGTGTTTGGAGGCGGATGTGTCCGTCCCCAGAGGCAAATCTCTATTTTGCCTTTGAACACAAGCTTCATACATTTCCGACATATTTGATGTTTACCGAGATGGAAATGATTCATTTGTGGAACACGAATCCCAGCTGACCCGTTCATCAGGTGCTTGATACATGAGGCTGTTCTGGTGGCAGCAACCAGGTCACCATGACACAAACAAGACGTGGGGTGGCGAAAGAGGGGTCGAGGTCATTATTTGCCTAGGCATCAGGGAAACACGGACGTGACGTCAGGCGTATGCTTTCGTATTAATGCAGACACACAGTGGAATTCATCAGAACCTTTGGAGATTACTTTGGAAACTCATGGCCGAATTCAAAAGATTGCTTGTTTTTTGCATGGGGCTAACCACTAAAAATGGAGCAAACAGCGTCTAATTCACAGCGCACGCACAGATGGTGAAATGCGTCACTAACTGAGATGCCAAGCAGAATGCGTCTCGGTGCGCCCGTGGTATTTGTGAGTATTTAAATGAGGAAATAGCATATATTTTGCGCAGAAATTGCCCGCCTCTATGCAAATGAGCCTCATTGATAAAGAACATCTAATTCAGCTAATTCCAGCGCTAATAGCCACACGCCATTTGCATGAAGAAAATAACATCTATTGAAAAGTGCTGGTGCCAAGTTGGCGCTCTCGCGAGAGGACGGATTGCAACCTGCAAACACTGACCAATGTGAGGAAGGCTCTGACATGTACAAAACAAGTCGTCCTAAATTAAATGCGCCTCTCGCTACACCCCGACAAAATAATTCCGGGCCATGAAAGACTGCCGTGCGACCCGGGCCGGTTCAATACTGTTTAGATTTTTTTAAAATAATTTCTGACAGACCCTTTTGCACCTCCTCGGTCAGGCTTACATTCTGATCATTTCATTGTTGTTTTTCTTACTGCCATTGCTCTGCCTTGGTACAAAGCCATCACTTATACTTTGGCATGTATGGCAGTTGGTGGGAAAACAGGTGCAAACTGCACTCAGCTGTCAAACTTTGCGGTCGTGTTTGTGCTCATTAACGCAATATCCTTTGTGAATTGAATTGACGTTAAAATGGAGCAAATTAAACACAATTAAAGGCTTTTATCAGCGGCCGCAATTCATTCTTTGTGCATTTGTTCCTCAGTTTTCTGATTGCAATGCTCATTTGCCGCTGTCCATGGTGCTGAATGTGATTGCTTTGCATGATTGTCCATCACCAGGAATCTGAACTGGAAGCACCTCTACACAATACGTTTTGATGTAAATAAACACATAGGTAAATGCCGCTGTGCATAGTCTTCAATCTCAAATATTTTGCATTTGGACCAGCAATGTTCAGGAGAAAAATATGTCTGAAATGGTGCAGCAATCACATAAGACTCCTGGAGTGATTCTCAACTGCTGTAATGTGCAGCGGGAAATTACTCAATTTTATGATTTTAATACTTTATCAATCTTTGTTCATCTATCACTGAAATGCTGAACAATCAAATGTTTTCTACTTTATGGCATTAAGAAGAATTAACCCGTGTATCCATCTGCTGCCATTCATAAAACGTAATAATAGCTTTGTGCTTAACTAAACAGGCGCAAATTTCAAACTTAATGAAAGGAAAGTAAGTAAACTGAGATGAGACGGTTGTGTGCCATGAGATTTTTCTAAAGTAAAATATGTGTTTTGGATAAATACAGGTTGCAAAACACTAATGACTAACGACACATGTGTTGTTGTCACATGGTTGAGATGTTGCCGAAGGGTATGAGATATGATGAAGAGGATGGGTCCTTGGACAGAGCCCTGGGGCACACCTGTGGTGACTGGGGATTTATTGAACATGCTAACACCAATCCATCAAACAAATATATATTAGAGAGCATTTAGTTGAAAAACTGCTCCGTCACAGTTTTCTTTTAAAGGTGATAAGGCAAAAAGTTTTGGATTTTTCAGTAGTTTGAGGTGGCCCATAAATCTGCTCCTGGACTGAGTAGATCTCTACATTCAGAACCAAAACTAGCAATCTCTAGTAAACTGACAATTTTAAAGACATTTCTTCATATGTTCACAAATCAGACTTTGGCATAGTGCAGAAAGCAGCGCAAACCATTTCTGCTTCTAAAACGGAATGATCTTCACTCACCTGGGCGTTATGAAGAGTAATTTTGTTAATATTTTAGCTGTAAATAGTTTCTTTGCATCTTCAAATACATAGAAAAGCTCTATATAAAACCAATGTATTATTATTATTAGCATTGGTTCTAGTTGTCAGGTGTGTTACACCCAGTTTGGTACCCACAATTAAGTATATGCTGTTAAATAATGGACGGTGGGTTGCAAATGACCCCCCAAATTAGGGATTGGACATGCCTGGGTAAAGTAAAAATACCCTGCCAAATATAGGTCAACATGAAACAAAATCAAATATATATATTGGGAGGCCATATAAAATGTATTATAGTGGGGTATTATTGTAGGTATTAAATCGGAATTGTGCAATTGGGCCTGTAGTACAAAAAGACACTTCTAATCTTCTGTACTTCAAGAAGTGACGCCGGCACTCACACAGCTTCCTAAATCCTCTCCAAGTCCAAAGATTGATGCCGAAGCACGCCGCCGTGCAGAGCCGGGCTTCCCTGCTATTTGCGCCGCACATTAAACTCTCGCATGTCAGGCACGGGACAATGCAATGATGAAGCTGCCAGCGAGAGACACCCTGCCGAGATTTAATCAGCGGCGAGAGTTGTAGCGAGCCGCCACACTCATCAGGAGCCGTTTTTGCAAAGCTAATTTACCACACAGGGCTTTTGGCGCCAAACTGCAAATTAAAGTTAAATATTTGTCAATTGTTCTTCTCATCCACTACTATTTCTCTTTTGTTTGCTACTTTGCCACAAATATCGAGAACATGCAAACGGGCACACAGACAGACAGGCTGTAGCGGAGACCCGAACCCAGAACCTCAGAAGTGTGAAGCACACATGCTAACCACTGGCTCGCTGTGCTGTGCTATCAAAAGACCCGTTTCCAGCACCTATACTGCATTCATTTGCAACCCCAGTCAAGTTTTTATTTCTGTCTTTTCCTGCTGAATATTCACACATGCACACTCTGACAAGAAAATGCCAATTTACACAGTGCGTGCAAAATTTCTTTCATCCAATAAGGCAAATGCAAATTAACGCCGACAAAGAAGGTCAAACATATTCAGGAGCTTCGGTAAAAAAGGGTGAGAATGAATCGCCGCTTGGAGTGCATTCCCACATGATTTTAAATGGAAAATGGACTTTTAAATTGCTTCTTCATGCGATATGCAATTGTTGTATCTTACATGTAAAACCTTTGATTTAAATTCCCTTCCTGCATATGACTATGCAAAAAGAGATCTATTAGGCCAAAGTAACCACTTGGGCATATTCCAATGCAAGAAAGGATCTCGCAAATGCTGACAACCAGTCCAGTGTGTACGCTGCTTCTCTTGCCCAAAGTCAACAGTGAAAGGCTGCAGCTTACATGCAAATTTAGTGAAGACAAGTCGGGGCTCCTTCAAGGTGGACCACACGCAAGAGTGCCTGTGGTCTTGAGCAGTCCTAATACGTTGCTTCTTCCTGTTCTGGTCAACTACGTTGACTCGACTGCAAATATGCGATGCACCTATAACGCCGTCACGTGTCTTGCTTCATTTGCTTGTGAGGACGTACAGTATAAGGATCTGTGTTTGAGACCTCCTCTTTGTAAGATGTCAGTTCACTACTCAACATTCACAAAATGTTGGACCTCTGGAGTGCCTGCCCAAAAATCAACTGTGAAATTACACAACCCAAGTGGATCCAATTTCCGAAAATGTGTCTGTGAGCGAGCAGTACTACATTTTGCCAAATTGCGATGTCACGGGCACAGGTAGTGGTTAGTACTTCTGCTTCACAGGCCAAGTCCAGAGTTCAAGTCTCGACTCACGGCCTCTTGTGTGGATTTAGCATGTTCTCCCTGTGATTGTGTTGTTGTTGTTGTATTTTTTTCCCAAGTACTGCAGTTTCCTCCCACGTTCCCAAAGCATGCATGTTAGGTTCAGTGAAGACTCTGAATTGTCCACTGGTGTGGATGTGAGCGTGAGTGGTCGTTTGTGCCCTGCGCCTGGCTAGCGACCAGTGTGGGGCGTACCCTGCTTCCCTTGCCCAAAGTCAGCTGGGACAGGTTGCGGTTCACTCACAACCCTGATGATAAAGAGCCATAGAAAATGGACTGATGTGATTTTACTATATATGTGTGTTTGGCCATGAGTCCACTTTATGCACCACATGCACAGATCTGCAACACTAATTGAAAATTGCAATTCATTAAGTGCTGCCTGCTCCAGTAAAAATATAAAGATGTTTTTTTTTCTCTTGACATTCCGGCTTCCAACTTGGCGCGTCGCAACCCCCTAGCTTGTCCCTGGTCTTCATGCTAACGAAAGCCTTATGTTGGCCCCAAAGTAGAGAAGGTCGGGGAGAGCGTGAGACAGAACTGCCCCCTCAAAACAGGCTGATTTCAGCAAGGCAATAAGCTCTCGTCAAAAGTGTTCTTGACTTTTGGGGTATTTTGACCGAGGCATGTCACAGAACTCAGGAAAAAAAAGTCTCCTTTGATAGAATATACAATTGAGAATTGCAAAACCAGTAAAAGTTCGGATGTTGGCAGCGGGCCAACCACCATATCAGGTGTTGGTTATTTTTTCCCCAGAACACAGTAACAGCAACACATGTACCAGTGATTGACAGATCAATCATTTAGTATTACAGCATCCAGTCCAAGACTTTCCAATTATCCTTCAAGCACATGCACATTTGAAGGCGCTCATTTTGAAAATGTTAATGTGGACAACACAAAAGAGGCATGTCCAAGCAACAGGAACAATCTACCGTGGAGATAATTGTTTTTTTCCCCCCTCTTTTGATGAATATCTCATTACAATGTGGTAGAGTTGTATTCAAGATGGATAAAGCCAGGTGTTTATAAGCGATTGTGCGGACAAAAGCGAGGTTTGGAGGACCCTCTCCATGGCATTCTGTGTGCGCTTTGGAGTGAAAGGTTTTAATGGCCTTCCTGTGTTGTTCTCCGGTGTGTTATGACGACTTGATTGGGATTGAAGTCTGCTTTCATTCTCACACAGGCCTCGCGTTGTTATGGTAATTCCCATGAAGTCGATTGCATGTCGCTGGCTGGCTGGCTGGCTGGCTGGCTGGCTGGCTTGCCGCTCCACTCGGATGCAATCTCCCCTCAGGAAGAGCATGACAATGACAATCAAGCCATAAGAACAATAGCACGGCGCACACACAAACGCTCCGAGTGACCACGGTGGTTACCTGAGCAACAACGAGACCGATGGAAGCAGCAGAGTGGCCCTCAGGTGCCGTCCGCGTCTCGCTTTGCGGACCTCGACTCATTTCACGGTTGCCCATTAGCTGGCACAGCCGCTTTGCCGTGTGTGAGGCAAGTCATTCAAAGTGCTTTACAGAGCACATAAAGAAGCGAGTAAACAATATAAAATAGAATGATTGCCCCGCGGTGCTTCGGCTCGATACAATTTACATCCAACGTCCCTCAAGAGACCTTCTTTTGGTCATGTAAGAACCTGAGGTTTCATTTAATGAATGGCATCAAGGTCAGCATTTTCAGTTACTCTCTAACATGCAATAATCACTGCAGGTTGACTTTTGACCTACATTGTTATTATTATTATGATTACACCATTTGGAACGTTTTTTTTTAGAAATGCGTCAATCTGGATTAGGGGTTGAACTGATTACTTGATGAGAATATCGGTTAGCTATTACTATCTTGCTAGCTTCCATATCAACGGGGCAGACATGCACCTGAAACTAAAAAGTGAAGTGTTGAAAGTCTCTGTCGCCGAAATGCATTAGTGCAATCAATAAATGAGAAGATCGTTGCCAGCCTGTGAAACATCCATAATCCTTTCTGTCTTCTTGGACATTTACTCTCTTTGTATTAAGTTGGGCCTCAAAATGTTTTTTCCCCCAATAACAACACAGAGAATCCCAGCTTGTCTGTTGCAGATGTGTGCAAGTGTCAATCGCCAGGTGTGCGGCTGTGAGTCGCTGACAGCAATTTGTTTGCATTCTGCTGCCCTGCTCTGTGTGTGGCGGGCCTAATTTCACACTTGATGGGTGGCCAGGCGCTTCGGACACCCAACTATTTGTATACAAGACATTTAAAAATCAATTTCACATCCTCTTTCAAAGGAATGCTCTATGCACACTGTACTGCATCTAACAAGTGAATAGCAAGCACACATACACTACACCCGCTAAACCGGCCTGTCTGCAAGTCCCAACCATCTGGACATAGGAATCCATATATATATGGCACTTTTATTGCACGGTGAGTCACAAAGGAGGTTTATGGAATGAAGTCTGACCTTTAGTAAATGGAACATGACATCACCAAAATCAGCAGGGCAGCTCAGACAATGAGAAGAATTCAGACTTGATTAATACAGCAGATGTTGTCAATTACTATGCCTTCAATTGGAAATCAGTTCCTTTGCGACTAGCTGCTAGTTTACAACAACAGCGATATGGTGAGTTGGTTCCTCCGCAAGTCTCTCATTTAGTCGAAAAGCGGCCTTAAATAATGATTCGAGAGATTGCACAATGGCTTAAAGTAATTCGCCAACCGGTGTGGTGCATTTAATCTGACACTCGTTACGCTGGCCGTGCACGCCCCGCTGCCTTGGGCCGGCGGTGAAGAATGGCGTTATTATTATTATTGAGTGTGGCTAATAGGAGCAGCACTCATCCATCCTACTTGGCTTACTAGCTCCTCCATCACGGCCTCTTCTGCAGTGCGGAGGACAGCTTCTGCGCGGACCGAACTATGGAGTACGTTTTCAATCAACCTTCAAGCCAAGCTGCACAGTTCAGTTTGCACGATGGAGGAGACACACTATGGAAAATTGACGTTTTCATTGCTTATACACAAATAGTTGTGTCTCTGGAATGCCTGCCCAGCCATCAGGTGTGAAATTAATTAAATGGGTAAGTGGATCTTATATCTGGCTTTTTGGAAAATGTTTCTGTGAGCAAGCTCTTATACACTTCCGCCCCACGGTTATGTAACAATTGAACTAATTTACATATTAACTGCACCGACATTGAGTCTCCCCAACTATAATATAATCAGCTCTGTGAAGATCCAGAGCCGCTTTCAAGTGACTACTACGTCTGAACCACTATCAACCACATCTGCGATGTCCCTGCTATCACGCCACAGCCAAAAGGTAAGCAGAGCTGCATTGAGCTTTGTTAGACACACAAATTTGCGTTAGCTTCTGATAATCAGGAAATACATGATTGCTTGTCGAAGCTGTCGGCACGGCACGGTGATGGTCGGGTGTATTTGTGTCCGGTAATGTGTCAATGTGCCACATACACACAGTGTGTGTGTGAAAATGCAGTGTGTCTAGCCCTATCGTTTAGATACCCCAAAGAAAATAAAAGCAACACCATAGTCCAAAGAAGCAGTTTTCTCTGAGTTTATTTAAGGATAATGGTCATTATAGCATTGCTTAAATCCATAATGAGACCACCCCAGTATCATGAATATGCCATCGTGTGCTTTTGACCTTTTTAACATACAACGCTCTGCCCCGTGATGACATCATCACCCGAGCTCGGGCCAATCCGTCACTGGCGCCATCTGCCAGGCCCTCGGGAAGTCTGTTGGCCGCCCGCAGCTGCCCGTCTGACATCCCCAAGTCACGTCAGCGGCGGTAACGAGCGGCCGACAGCTGCCTGATGGACCTCGTGAGTCGCTTTACGACAACCATCCTCAACATCCATCCGTCCATTTTCGATAAGCACCTGCTGTCCTCATTAAGGCGGCGGGCGTGCCTGATACAACCAGGACTGGTCGCCAGTCAATTGCAGGGCAAACTCAAATTCACACCAATGGACAACTTATTGACTCCAATGAACCTTGCATGCATGCAACTTTTACAAATTGATATCAGAGAGAAACAACTTTACTCTTTTTCAAGTAAATATGACTCAATTGTTTTTCAGTGTGGAAACCCTGCATAGACAAACGGGTGCCCAATGCCCACCAGCGTATGCTAGCGTCACCAGCTATACCAGCATGGACCAGCACCAGCATGCTCCCTGCGAGAAAAAAAAAACAAAAAACAAAAAAAAACAAGAAACAAACAAAAAAACATAAAAGACCAATGTGACCGAATGCCCCCATTCGGATATGCTCTGGTACCATCTGGTTGCAATGTACTGTATGCTTTCAATTCTGGTCACATCTCACAAGCGTTACTGTATGTCACTCGATGGGTAGTTACAAATCGGCCTACAAGATGGCAGTGTTTCAAAGCAATCTCAGCACCGGCAATATCAATTCTGGTGCAGCAGCAACGCTTGTGGTAAATTATTCAAATAAAAACCTTACATGAAATATATGGAAAATAATCAATTGCAAAAAGGAAGAAAGAAAGAGAGAGAGATAGAGAGAGAGAGAGAGGGAGAGAGAGAAAGAGAGAGAGAGAGAGAGAGAGAGAGAGAGAGAGAGAGAGAGAATTAAGGCAGACAAAATATTAGGTGCCGTCACATTTCCATTCAGTTGCAAATGATCAAATCAAAGATGAGCATTGTAATCGTTGTGCAGAAGGATGTATTTTGTGATACGGATTTTGCAATAGACTATAGGCATGTGTACCTAATCAGCTGTCCCAAAATCACTAACACGTTTGTGCAATTGATTCCTGTGCATTGACAAAGGATAACCGGGCTAACCTTGATTTTTCACGCACACGCACGCACGCACTGACTCACACATGCATACAAATACAGAAACCAGAAACGTACGGCCATAAAAATGCATTACGACGCCTGGAAGCAGAGCCGGAGGATGACGCCACGGGAGGCGTGCACGCTACGTGAGGCGCACACGAACTGAAGCGTGCATGTGCGCGCGCGGGGAAGAGAGAGAGAGAGAGAGAGAGAGAGAGAGAGAGAGAGAGAGAGAGAGAGAGAGAGAGAGAGAGTTAGAGAAAGAGAGAGAGAGACAGGGAGAAAGAGTGACAGACAGAGCGAGAGAGAGAGAGAGAGAGAGAGAGAGAGAGAGAGCGATTAAATGTTGGCTACGGGGGAACATGATCAATGCCACGGCTAGGCGGGAGGGTCACTCGATGGAAGAGAGGATGCACGCCGCCGCGCGCGCTACTTCGCCGGGTTACCACGCGTAAAAGCCACCAAGCGTCTTCACGCGTGCACACGCATCCACGCTGACCTGACCGGACAGGACGTCCTCATGCGTGAGTCTCGTCATCTTTCTAGGTGAGTGCTTCTTCTAATTTAGTACAAAAATGTAGTAAGTTTGTTGAGGATACAACTAGCATGGGCTAGTGTTCACCAGATTGGTTTGGTGCGTCTGTGGACTCTATAATGCTGTCTAGGGGGAAGGATTTTTGTCCCCCTAAATGTGCATTGATTAATCACCACTGTGCATGTGGGATTGACACACACTGGGAGCACTGGGATGGAGATAAAAAGCTGCACGTGCATGCACACGCACACACACACTGTACAACAATGCCATGAAGCTCCACAATGTTGACCAGTGCCCATCTGTGTCATGTAGTGTCCATTAAGAGGGGATTTGTACCCCTTGAAACTCCTCTGTCTTCCTGCATGCGTGTGGTCCCCCTCATGGGTTGGCCTTATCTGGACGGCCAGTTGGAGCCGCTTCTATTCTTCTTGCTCTTCTTCTTCTTCTTCCCGGACCCCTCCAGAGGGGCTCGAGCCTCTGCCAGAGAGGAGGCGAGCGTTGGAGCCAATTCGTCAGCCTCGGCCGCAAAGGCAGCAGCCTGCACTTTTATCAGTCGCCTGCTAATTTTAGAATTCAAATGAGTGGAATGTGAATGGGAACTGAAGTTGGCTTTAGGAAGGGCTGTTCATCTGAGGGGTTTTAGGCAGGATTTATGCTGCAGGTCCCAGTGCCCATACGATTTAATGCCTGAAGTACTTTTTTTCGAGAGGCTATTTCCATGTACATTTCAAGTGGCGCATAATCAACATGACTCTGCTTATACAATGAGGGAAAACGTGAAACAACCCACAAGCGCAGGTATCTGATACGTGTCTGATTTTTAGCGATATTTGGATGAAGATACCTGTAATTTTGATTCTGAATGTTTAATAATAAAATCATAATTCGAATGAGGTAACTTTAAAGAGATGAAAGTGTTCATTTTTGCAAGGAAAATGTATTCAGATGAAAACAATGAAGCTGTATTTTTACGAGAGGTCATTTTGAAAAGAAGAAGTCGTAATATAAAGGTTGTCAATTCACAAGAATGTTTTCAATGATTTTTAAATTTGACCGTCTCTATTCCCATTTGTAAGAAGCTTGATTTCATGCATTTTTTGGGCGCTTTTCGCTACTGTGACGCATATCCAAGTTGGGCCACTTGAAAGCGAAACATCGGAATTGCGTCACTTGAAGCATGCTGAGTAAATCCAGCCCTTAGTACAGCTAAGTCACTGGACAGGAATACATGATATGATTTTTCATCCGGATACAACACTGGTATTGAATTGAAGTGGAAATCACCCTTCACTTTGCAAAGAGCGCTTTCAAAAGACAGTAACTGCCTGTGCATGTAAATGCACGGTACAACCAATCAAGATCAAAAGCACACGCGGTCAAACGAAGCATAAAAACAGCTTCTGTTGGATTGTTTATTGATCTCTCCTCGTGGAGCTTTTTATTTTTGGGTCATTTCTTCTCCATTTTTTTAGTCATTCAGATCGTACTGCCTCCTGGCGAGAGTGCATTACTTCATCCTTCTGACCCTGGAGGTGATGCCGGATAACTTATGTGGGGGTGAAGTCATTGAGAACATTTATCTGTGTCATCCCCGGTGAAGGCCTTCTCTCAGCTGCCCATTAGGAAGGTCGAGAAACGAAAGCATTATTTGAAACACCAGATTATACTCCGGTTCAATCAGTGGCATTGATGCAGGAGTCATTCAAATACAAGGAGGAGGGGGTGGGGGCACGCTTGGGTTGTGTGTGTGTGACGGGGTGATGTGGGTCAGCAGCACAGGCGAGTGCATTAGTGCATCAGGCGAATTAGTGTATGTAACACAATTACATGGTGTGTGAGTGCACAGCGGCGGCTACTACTACTATACTCATACCCAGAGACCCCTGCCTGCTAGCCCCCCGTGCCTCCAGAGCATCCACACCTCCCTCAAACTGTGAGCCCGTTACCCACCGAGAGGCTGATTAAACACGACCGTTAGGAGGCTCCAGCCCAGCGAGGAGGAGGTGGAGGACGAATATTGTTGGCGTATTAGCGTAACATTTGGTACGCCTGCCTAATTTCATAGCACACAACCCAGGAGATTGACCTGTTAACAAAAGTGTGTGTGTGTGTGTGTGGGGGGGAGAGTATGTTAGCAGGATAACATTTTTAACAGACGAGACTGTACCGTTTTTCATTCTGGGGCAGGGGGACACTTTCATTGTGACTGCAACAAGGAACAAAAGTGACACTTTTGCTTGTAAAATTTTGGAGAGAGTATCCCATGGAAATTGTTGGGACTAGGCCAGGCGGGACTTTGTATTCCAGGCTGGCGAGGAAAGCTTCCACTGGAATATATTCAACTGATTTTTACCACCTCAACCTAATTTTGAAAATGTAAAAGACCCCAAACACTAGAAGGAAACATGCTGTGTGTTCTTACTGCTTTTAGAGTGCGTGTTGCATGTGACATAATCAACACAGCACACCACACATAATGATATCACAACCTGCAATTACAAGTCTGCCGTAGTACCAAGGCTGACCTGTTGGAGGCGACTAGGAGCCACAGTCCATCCAAACTGCAGGAAAATACAAAGAAGAAAGAGTAGTAACTAGGACAATATTTGTGAACCTTTTGAACAGGTTTAACATTTATGAATGATAACCCTGAATGTACTCCAAGTAGATCATGGAAGGGGTGGGGGGTGGGGGGTGGGGTGATAACCCTTTACACATTCTACACCACAAGATGATTTCCTACCATAATCTAACATCTGATTTTCAGGCCTGAGATAAATTAGATCGGAAGATGGGATTCTCAAATTTGCCCCAATTATTGGTATGCACATTACATGCATATTTTGTAATGCAAAATGAAATTTTTATCCAATTACTCGATTAATAGATGAGCTAATTGGTAGAAAATTTGATTCGACAAACACTCAATAGCTGTAGCCCTCAAATGAATACATCTCAGTGTCAATAAAACAAACTTTTCTAAACTTTCTAAAGGCAAACATGTTGTACGTGACAAGTGGATGTTGATTCCCAACGCGCAGGGCGGTCACACTAGCAGGCAGACGCAAGCGTTGAAAGGAGGGGAAACAAAGATGTTGACAATAAATGTGAGCAGAGGAGCCAGGTTGAGAGGTGGAGACAAATGAGAGAGAGGATGGAATAAGAGGAAGGAGAAGGCAGTCGACGTGTGGCTCACCTGCCAGATGGCCACTCGGGCTGCTCAGCATGCAGGCAGCAGTGCACTTTGGCAAAACGTCATTTCACACAATCCAGATTGTCATGTCAAACTTTAGACATATGATCATGGAGACAAACAAACAAACAAACAAACAAAGCACAATAACCTGCCTAATTCCTGGAGTGGCTCCACTGGGTTTTTGGAATGGTGGCAAACTTCAGAATTGTTTTTTTTTTTTTTGCTTTTAAAAAACGTTTTTCACACTTGCCTAGAGTTCATCCCTCGGCGAACGTTTCAACTTCATAAGGCATACGAGCAAAAGCGAATAACAGATGCCCGACATTCAAACCCAAGTCTTTAATTAAAAAGTGATGTTTTGGGCTATTACAGACATGCAAATGTTGATGGTTGTGAGTTTTTGAGAGCTTTTCATGGAACTGTATGTAAATTAACAGAAGAAATCTGTCCTTCAGTTGACTTATTTGAATCAACTGGCTCAGAAGCACCAGTGAGTGATTACATCATAACAATAATAATCATGATAACACCATCTTGCATTTCCCCCTGTCCCGTGGCCATTGAAATTTGATAACTGTCGAATGACATACTGCAGCCACTTTGAATCAGCCGTTTAGCCACCGAGGAGTTTTCATGAGAATTTATCAGGATTTACCTTAAAAGCCATGTTAATAATTGAATTGAATTGTTTTTTTTAAATGACTTAGACACAACAATGCCACATTCTTTTAAAATAGTTCACATTCATTAAAGTAGACATTTAAGCACCCCCCCCCCCCTACAATTTAAAACAATTCCCAATTATCTTCATAACATGTCAGTGACATGCTTTCATGAAAATACCCCAATGATCATGATTTTATACTGGACACCCGACCCCATACTGCTAGGCCTATGGTGAGTACGAATTTTGTTACCATGACGACCAAGGGAGGCGATAACAGCAAGTACTGTGGCTTCTACGAGCTGGATAAGGGCCCGAAATGTAGGAAAAAAGTGAGTGCCCGTAAAGACAATGACATAATTTTCAATTGTGGATGCAGCACTTCATACACTACACTGTTTGTGTATGGTGCATTGACACCTCACGAAACACAAATAGCCCCCATCGCCATGTCATCAACTTCATTCAGTAATCAAGTGTCTGCTGCTTATTTGATGCTAATGCTTAGGTCTGCTTCCAACAAAACTCAGTGCAGCTCTGCTTACCTTTTGACATTGACATGATATCAGGGGCATCTCAGCTGTGGGGTATGGGTGGTTTCTGCATGATAGTGCCTCTGCATGATGGTATTTTAGACAGTGTAATCTGGCCATTGCTTGAAAGTGACTCTGGATCTCTAACCAGCCAAGCTGATCGTGTAATGGATAGAGCAACTCGTGTTGGTGTTTATTTTGTGAATTAGCCCAATTGAGACATCACTATTTATCAAAAATCGGAAAGTTTCGCTCAAAAACACATTTTCAGAAATAGGAAGATACAATATATACTTGGTTATTTAATTTTGAACTTAATGAGTGTGCAGTCACTCAATAGACAAAACTGTTTGTTTTCGACAATCATTAGCAATCAAAAAGCTGATTTCCCAGGAAATCTTCATTCCTGTGATGCCATGCTAAACTGCACGAGGTCTAGAAGAGAGCTGAAGGAGTTTTTTGTTAGATGAAGAGATTTACAAACTTTCAACTTTCGGAATAATTAACCCACCTTAAAATCAATGAAACGCTCAAAAGACAGCCTTGTAGCCAGCCAAATAAAAGTGACCTCATAAAGGAGTTGAGTTTCCTTCATTGTCTTCACATGGTTGCAGTTAACAGACACGTTGACATGGGGTCGAAATCAATAAAAGCTAGCATTCTATAAAATGAAACAGAAACATCTTTGTCCAGAAATATGACAAATATGCAACATCACCATTTAACTAGAGGGCTCTTTACTTAGGAGTACATTGTATTTGGTTGAAATAAACAAGTAGCAAGCGCATCAATACGACCACAAGGCCTTGCCAGACTTTGCTCGGGTCAGGGTATGAAAACAACGGGGAAGTGTGTTCTGGAAAAGTTTGAACGTATCCAAAAAATAAGCCTGGTGGGACAGTAGGCAGCCATGTCCCTTTGCAAAAAAAAAAACCCCAGAAAACGTGAATATGTCCGTACACATACTCAGTCATCCAGGATACATGCATCCAGATCAGGGGCCACCAAGTCCGGTCTTCAAGGGCACCTATCCTGCATATTTTCCATCTCTCCCCGCTGCAACACACCTGATTGAAATGATCAGCTCATCAGCAAGCTTTTCAGAAGGCTGATAACAGATCATTTGAAAACAGGTGTGTTGCAGCAGGGACAGATGGAAAACATGCAGGATAGGTGCCCTTGAGGACCGGACTTGGTGACCCCTGATCCAGATACTTCAAGTGAAGAATAGAAGGCAATTGGACAACTTCTTGGCTGGCAACCGACTAGTGACCAGTCCTGGGAGTACCTAGCTTCTCTCGCCAAAAGCCAGCTGGGATTGGCTCCAGATCACCCGAGACCCTAATTAGGGCAAGAACTCTCGAAAACTGATGTAGTGGTATGTCTCTAATATTTAAACTGTTTAAGTTAGGTAGCGTCTTCAATATTTCAACTTTGAACCATTGATCTGATTTTGACCCGTTTTCAACTGCTTGCCTTTAAATTCAATAATCTCTTTGGCCCCTAAAATAACTCCAGCCTAAACGGTCATATCAATGAATGGGTCTTTCATTCACCCCAACCGAAAATCAATGGCCCACATTCATAATGCAAATCACATCAAAGATTACAGAGAGGTCCTGGCAACTGACCACGGGAGATAGTCACTTCCCTCATTAGTGGCCAATCTGGTCAGGACGTCTGGTCCCATATGACCTGAGCGCTCACACTTTGGTGACCAAATCCAGGTGGGATTTATTTCATAGATGTCGAGATCTTGAAGCCAAACGTCTTATTAAGAGAGTCCAGCGAATGTTGCTTACTTTCGACACCTGCGCTTTTCATTGGTTGCCTGGTGAGACTGTTGTTTAGTATCTTCAACTTCACAATATTTCTGAGCACTCAGTGGAATTAGGGACAATTCGGGTTGAGGCGAAAAGACCAGAGCGACTGTCGGGGAAGATAATCCGGGTTGATGCGTATATTTGCACAGCCTTCTGATGTGTGACCGCCGCGATGGGATTTGCCGTGCGGATTAAATGTTAAAAATGGTTTGAGGAATGGCAGATGCTTAGTGGGAATGCGAGTGGGCTCCCTATTTGGAAAGCATGAATTCACCATCACTTTTCTTATCTAATAACGTAGTAAAAGGTGTCTTGATAATTTAACAATGTATTGTAATACTATCAGTATCGTTGGGAACATATTGTGATACTGTGATGGCAAGGTATCTTGATTCTGTCAGTATTAGTAGCAAAGTACCATGATACTATCTGTGTCGTTCGTACTACAGAATATCAGTATGGTTGGGAATGCATTGTGGCACTATCAGTATCGCTGGCTATGTGATGTGCGACAATCAGTATGATTGTCAAAATATCTGGCATACTACTGTCAGTATTATTGTCAGAGTATCATCAGTACAGTTGTTGTCGTCATGATACTGTCAATATTGTTTATATCGTAATCATATAGGCATCGTTCAGAACACTTTACTACCAGTATCCTTGGCTAGGCAGTTTCTCCAGGAGTTCGCAAAGTTGCGATCGTAACTGTTAACGCAAATTCAAGAAAATCCCGCAAAATCGCACTTTCCCGCAACTTTCTTTAAAGAGCGCAACTTTTCCACAACAACTATGTTTTGAAAATGAATATTTTACGTTTGAGGGTTATTTTGTTTGAAATGGCTCCGTGGGTGCTCTACTGGAAATAGAGGGGGAGCTGAATTCACGAAGAAGAAAATCCCTACGTCACATCCTGCTTCAGACGTTGACGGCAGAGAGGTGTAGAGCAGAGAAAACACGAAGCATTTACCACCTAAAAACACGGCACAGGACCGTGCAAACCAATATCCGCGAAAGCAGGGGTAAACTATTTTGTTCTAAATGCAGTGTAATAATAGATTATAAAAGAAAGTCATCCGTCGACAAGCACTTCATGACTGTATCGTTCCAATTACACGTGAAAAGTTTTGAAAGAAACTTGCACTCTCAACAAATCCTCAGGGAGGCGATGGAAGCGAGGTCTGTCGGGAGCACAGAAGGAATTAAGGTGAGAAACTTAGTTATATAAAATGTGTATCTGAATTAGGTGTGCCCAGCCTAGAGTTGGGCAATATGCTGACGTAAATCAATCATTAAAATTGTCTTTAAATGTCTCAGTTGAAGTTTAATCAACAGTTAAATTTAAAATATGTGCAAAATTATCAACTCAAGTATTACTAACTCCCTTGTATACAAAATGTTACTTGTGTACAAAATCATACTTTATTATAATCACACTAAAAATGACTTTAAATGTACTATTTCATGTTATCGCATGCTCCTAACAACATTCACAACTTGTTTTGAAAATTTGAGATATTTCCAACCTGTAGTTATTTCACAGTAGGCAACAGGCTGTTGATGTGATATTACATTTTATCAAGGCACACAGTTGGGGAAAAAAGGTCCAAGTGTGCTAAAAGTTTCCACTTGTCAGATCTGTGAAGCCATCAACATCCCACTGTCTGTTAGTGACCACTCAGCTATGAGAAGATCCCAGAGAGAGAAAGTCATCAATGGCGGAGCCATTCTGGTTTATCATCATCTTCAAAAAGCAAAAAAAAATGTAGCTGCAGTCTACCAGAAAGAAACACATTGAGAAAAAGACTGTTGCCGTCATATTTGATTCAACTCCAGATGCTGAGAGGAGATGTGTGCTAAATATCCATTTTTCAATAAAGGATATACATATTTGTAAACATCTGTTGCTTTTTCAAACATCTTTTGTAAAAATCCACATAAAAATTGTAGAAAAACAATATCTTAATTGTAAACAAATTAGGTTTTGAGCCGAATAAAAATTGCAACTTTTATTGCAACTTTTTGGAAAATTGCGTGCGAAATCAGGTAATTTAGACTGCAACAATCACAAAAAATGCCCACGAAATCCTGGAGGGTCTGGCTAAGTATTGTGATGCTATGAACACTCTTAGTATCATGATACCATCAGTTTCCTTGGCAATTAATTATTATTTCCTTGGTATTATGATACTAAGTATCACACTACTATCAGGGATAGTAATCATGATACTCAGTATTATTGACAAAGTACTATGATATTATCAGTATTATAATAATATCAATATCATTGGAAAATTATTATAATACTAACCCTTGGCAAGGTATCGAGATGCTATAAGTGTTGTTGGCAAAGTGTAGTATCACCATAACTATTATTGGAAAGTATCCAAAAGTATCCTGATCTCATATTGATTCGTCAGCAGCCGAGTTAGCAGAGGTTCCTTTTGTATTGTAATTTCTTTGATCACGACGACTGGTGCCAGCCATTTCCAACCTTGGCATCACTGGCCCTGCCAAGCCATACGGGCCAAAGGGGGGCGAAAGCGAGGACACACACAGAAGCTTCCTCAGAATAAGGCCTTTGATTTTTCTTGCGTGCGGCGTCGCAGGATTTATGGATTTATGGACATATGCGCGTCGCGGCTTCACGGGGATGCACGACAGCGCCGAGTTTGATTATTTTTCCTCGCTGGGGTGCAGTCACTGCCAAATGTAATGGATTTCCCCCCGGCAGGTCCAAATGATTTATGCATGCAAAGGCAACGCGGCCCAGCGAGCTCGTAACTGAATCAGTCTGGGTGGAAATGTATCGCTGTTCAACACGAGAGCAGACTGTCAACTCGGACAAAAAAAAAAAAAAAAAAAGTAGGGAACCTCAAAGCTGCAACCTGAGTAGCGGACTGGGCTTAATAAAAATGGCTATTAAGGAATTGTACGAGTACAACAGACTGCATCTGTAGTGCTCGTCTTCAGACTGGAGAGCGACATTACATTTCAGATCCTCCTCAGTTTAAAATGCGGTTCTACTCCTACAGCAGCAACGTCACCTGAACAGTCAGAACGTGTCGCAGTCTTTGGTTTTATAGTTTTTGTTTTCTTTTGTTTTACTATCGTTATGCATTATAAAAAGCTGTCTCACTCACTGTAACCAGGGGCAGTGCCCGCCCACAGACACGTTCTGCCCACCCAAAGTTAACTGGATGTAGTTCTGATGGCAGAACCCAAAACAAAAAGAAAACCATTGTCACCTGCATGTCTGTCCATCAGTTATGGTTGTGTTCTAAGTTTTAACCTTTGTTTGTGTTGTTGCATCCTCTTTCACCTTAAAAAATCCCAAAACAAAAAAAGCCATTGTCACCTGCATGTCCTTACTGTTCGGTTATAGATGTCTTCTAAGTCAAATAAAATCAAATCAACTTTTATGTGTTTAGTCCAAATACAACAGTTATCTCAATTAAGGAGAAAACAAAACACGTTTTAAGGTGCAGTAGCCCTATGCTGGATTTCGACCTACTTGAGCATTGTAGCACTTTTTTGCCCCCCCAGGTAAGACTAATGCCCACCCACACCTGGCATCCTGGTAACACCACTGCCTCGAACTGATTGGCGAACAGTCCTGGGTGTTGCCTTTTCCTGATCTCCAGCTCCAGCTCACCCGTGACCCTAATGAGGTTAAGCAGCCGAAAATGGATGGAAGGAAGAATCTCAAAGCCAGAGCCTGGGCCCAATAAAATGGCTAATAGCAAGGTGTCACTACAAAGGAGTTCTCATTTCAAACCCTCGTTGCGTATTCCCTGCTGCACTGTTGTCCGCAGATCCCTTTGTGGCGGGGACTCCACGGCTCAGCCCTTTCGCTCTCGCTCGTGCACTTAAGAAACATTAAAGTTGAGGCATGCAGGGTAGCTGATGCAGCAGGTGATGCATCACCGCGACCACAAACGCACTCCCTCGCCGTCCTTCTTCTTTGCTGAATTATAGAAGAGCCTCGTTGGGGTTTGCATCACAGAACTGGAGGTCACTTTGACTTTCCATCCTGTCGCTCATCGCCGATGCAACGCGGGCGAGAGGAGCCCGCTTGAGGTCACCATTAACCGGCAAGGACCGACAATGAGATTTATGGACGAGCGGAGACAGAGCCCGGGAAAGAGGGATAGGAGGAGAACGGCCACGCATGGCTAAATCCGACTGTGGCAGCCGTGCCCTTCATCTGGCCGCCTTTTCCTAACAGCAATTTCAGATACAGTCCTGTATCTGCATGTATAATGCATGCCGGCGCAGATAATGGCATGCGATGCTAGGGGCTAGGAGTTGGGAGGGGTGGGGGTTTTACCGGCTGTGTTGTGGCGATGTGTCGGAATTGTCCCCCTGTGTCACATTTGCCTCGGCCCGGCTCCCTTCGAGCGTTCTCCGCTTATTAGAAGCCGAGTGCGTTGCCATGACATAGTGCCATTTTACCGCTCCCGCCAGACATCAGCTGCCGCTCTCTCACTGAGATTAGTGGCGAGGGCCTGCGGGAGTCCTGAAGCTCACACAGACTGCGCTGACCAATAAAAAGCCGCCGGTGGGGGCCGAAAAGACAATCACGGATTTTATTTGGCAGAGAAGAGGAAAAAGAAAACAAAATCACTGCGGAACATCCAGGCGTGCAAGGCAATGAATGACGTTATATCCGATTGCATTTGTTGTCATTAATCTGTTGCTGTTGGGTGTAAGCGTGAGGTTTGGTGCTTTCCGGATGCAAATGATGCGCACACACGCCCGCACACACATGCCATAGAACATTATCAGTCACGGTCACAACCACAAAAGCCGAGTACACACGTAACCACAATCTTGCTGAATTGGAGACTTTCCCCTCCCCTTTCATTCAAAGCCCATTATTGCACATTAGTTAAAGTAGAAGTCAACCCAAACATATTTTTTTTAAAGAATATGTTCCCAGCAGGCCCACTAGTTGAAACACGGCATTCTGATTAATTTTGCGTTTGGGAAATATAAATTAAGCAGCAAAATTCACTCGTTTTTAGCCATCTCTGGGGGCGGCCATTTTGTCTTCTGTCGACTGAAAATGACATCACAACTGCTCTCAACGACCAATCACTGCTGACCTGTTTTCTGAATCTGAGCCGTGATTGGTCATTGTGAGCAGTTTTGATGTCATTTTCAATCGACAGAAGACAAAATGGCCGCCCCCAGAGATGGCTAAAAACGAGTGGATTAACACTTATTTCACAAACACAATATTTATCAGAATGCCCTGTTTCAACTACTGGGCTAGCATAGAATATATATTTTTTTTAAAATGTTTGCGTTGACTCCCCCTTTAAATAAAAACTGGACCGAAAAATGTTTGGAAACAAACATCACTAAAAGATTAAATGTATATCTATTGTAGTTAAAAGTTAAACACAACTAAACTGAACTGCACTTAACAAATGTACTGTACTGGATAAAAAAAGGAAAACAACATTTAAGCAACGTTACTATTATGCAAAATTAGAACATTGATTCTTTTGTGTACTTTATATTGATCCTATTACAGTGGGGCGACATGAACTGAAAAGTCGTCTGAATTCCGATCTAAATCAGCAAAGACCTGATTATTGACTGTCTCTAAAAGATTATCCTGTGGTGTGGTGGGTGTTAAAAGGGACTTTTCCTGCCCGATCTGCTTGGTCAACCAGCGTAAATGCTCAACCTGTTCCATATTTACCAGACGGGGAAGTCCAAAACTGCTGGATTTGTCACTACGGTGATAACCGGTTCGTCACAGGAATTCCTGGACCACCATAGGTTAAACTGATACATCTTAAAACACACACTCTAAATGTATTTGAATTTAAAAATGTAGAGAAAATACTGTATGTGTACCATTACCATTACAGGTCATTACCATCATTGTGCGTAATGTCATTTGACGGCTGGTCTATTGCTGAATGGTATATTACACCAGGCGAGAAGCCTTCGTAGTCATGGGTGTGTTCTGTTTTTTCAATCGGCATTTAAAGTTTGCTTGTGCATCACCTTTCCTGCCGGAGTCGGGTTGCTATTGTGTAATTACGCCAGTCCGCCTTCAGAGTGAAGATTTCATCGGAACGCATTGCGCATGTACGGAGCCTTGAACACATGTATAAAATGTTTCATAGAAAAATCTGCAATCTACTTAAATCTCAATATATGAGGGATTACTGTCATTGCTTATTTCAAAATTGTTTGACGGAAGGGTCGCAAAAGTTGATAAATCTAGCAACTAACATTAAGCTGCTAAGCTAGCAACACTGGGTGCAAAACATCCTATTTTGAAAGTTGGCATTAGCCTCCCAAATGCACTCTACTGACTCCTACGGGACCGAAGTGGAATACATAGTAGTTTCAACTTTCATATGTCATAGGGTTTACTTGGCTGTCTACTTGTTGCTAGGGAGAATTCTTGGTGCCTGAAAAACATTTGCATATACTAGCCATGCCCACTAGGCCGTTTGATTGACAAACCAGGGGCTGACGGCACAGGAAGCCGACAGGAACAAGGCGTACAGACAGACTCACGCGACACGACAGGAATTAATGAGGATTAAGAGACGTGTCTTTTCATACACTGTTAATTCCACAATTGAATCACTGCTCTGTATTAAATATAAATTTAACACCCCGTTGCCTTCAATGCAGACTGAATGCTGATATAATGAAATTGAACCATAGGCCAAATGTCATGAATTTCATTGTGTGGCAACAGTGCATTTATCCTGTGGGGGTGTCTGCAGCGTGAGCATTCATGCTACACATTATGTCCTCTGAGGCTTATGTGTGTGTGGGTGCACACGTGTGTGTGTGTGTGGCCCTGGGCTGCCGCCATGGTGATAAAACGTCGTGGACTGCTCATCACAAAAATGCCGCGTTTCCTAATAAACCCGCCTCTCTCGCTGTGATCCAATATGACATTCGCTCCAAAAGTCAGCGCTAATAAATACGCAGTTTTTGCGCCCTAATTCTTCCGACGTGGGCCCGGGAAGGTACCAGCCCATGCGGTTCTTCCACTACGCCCGCCTCGGCCACGTTTGACCTACTTCTGTCTCCGCAACATTGTAAACAGATCCACTAATTGCCTTCATTTATTCATTTGGAAGTCAAGTTGTGTTGCGGCTGGCGGCCTCCCAGCTCGTTCATGTGTAACATGTACAACCGCTACGTCATACACACACACACACACGCCCACGCACACACACACACACACACACACACACCCACGCACCCCTACACACCACACACACACACACGCACACACCCCCACACACTACCATCACGTGTGGATGTACAGCAAAACTCGGCAGAAGTAATCCATCATGCAGGCCATACTGTATGTTCGACCCATTTTAGTCAACACCTAAATTTCCGCTTAAAGTAGACGTACTATGTGTTTTTCACAATTTTGGTTTTATGTTTCCAGGTGTCGTAATAACACCTATGTGACATGCTTTTGACAAAATACCCCAAGGATAAAAAATAGAGAATATTTTACACACACTGTCTAAAATTAGCCCATTTGACAGGGCATGAGTATGTTGTAACATAATTTGATATAACATCACCATACAATGCAATGCAATTGAATATTTCCTCCATTTTTTATATTTAAAAGATACTTCCTAAAGAAAACTCACAAAATGTGAATCTGAGGTTATCATCATGGTCAGTTAGTAAACCATAAGAATAATAGCCCACGATTATTAACATACCGTGCGTTTTTTTTTATTAAGGCTGTCAGTAGGCTGCTGTGATGCCTTGGCGATTGCAGCCCCTTTTTAAAAGCAATTTTTTGAAACAAATAAAAGTTATTTATCCATCTAAAGTAGGGGTGTCAAATTCATTTTTGTCATGGGCCACTTTGTAGTTCCGGCTTCTATCAGAGGGCCGTCATGATGGTAATTGTTAAAGTTACTGTTAAA
Organism: Filicampus tigris; assembly: GCF_054856515.1. Taxonomy (NCBI): domain Eukaryota; kingdom Metazoa; phylum Chordata; class Actinopteri; order Syngnathiformes; family Syngnathidae; genus Filicampus; species Filicampus tigris. The sequence continues at coordinate 7,349,756 of NC_141225.1, read as the reverse complement.
AGTGTAATAAAACATTTATTGCAAAATCGCCATTATTATTTATCACAGATGATCATTTTGGTTCAAATTTTAACAAGGATCATGATTTGCTTTTACGGGCCACATAAAATGATGTGGCGGGCCAGATTTGGCCCCTGAGCCTGAAATTTGACACCAGTGATCTAAAGGGGTAATGCTCCATCTTTTGAAGTATTATTTGATTAATTTAGGGATTACCTCGCACAGGTGTCGTCTTTCAGTTTTTTTTCGAGATGAGTGGAACAACCTATAGCCACCTAAAAAGCCATTTTGCCACTCACCCAAAAATCAATTTGCAAAAGGCCAAAAAAATGTCTGCAACTACTGCAGACATATACTACAGACATCAAGGTACTGGATAGGGTGGTTAGAGGCAAGATCAGCATAAAAATGTTCTTTGCAAAATATGTTATATACACCCCACTAGTTGAAACACAGTATCCCGATTAATATTATGTTTGTGCAATAAAGGCCTAGATAGACCAATCCATCGTTGGCCAACAGTGACCGACGCTTACCCCCGTGGCGTCCGGCCGGCTGTCGGCACCTCACGCTGGAAAAATACACCGCAACGACAGACAGCGACGATGAACATTAAAGTACCTTCTGCGCATGTGTGAGATGTAATACTCTTCTATACCATCGGCGGCGGTAGTCACTATTTCTCATTGTTAGAAAAATCCAACCGGAAAGCTATTGGCCGGGGGCGGATTATAAAAATGTAAACAATGCATTCAGGTATATTCTTCGCTCACGATGAACTCCCACGCGAAGCAAACCCTCACGTTCTTGACACGGTATTGTGAAATACTTAAATTGTCAATCCTCGCTCTTCTACTTGTAAGAAGATTAAGCCAGCGAAGGCGTGCTCAGTGTTTATCCGCATTCGTCACTTCCCGTTGGTGCTCCGAGCGCTGATTTGCTAGCTAACTGGCGACACCAATTCAACATGCGGAAACGCTTCCTGACGGGTTACGACACTACGACGGTGGCCACTACACCAAACAGACGGCGCATTCAGACGCTACGACGCTTCACGACCTCCGACGTCGATTTGGTCTATCTAGGCCTTTAGACTTAAGCAGATCAATCCATCTGAAGAGGTCTGCTATTTTAGCTAATACCGCCCTCTATATTCGACTGAAATTGACATCAACTGCCTTTGGGCTCGCACCTGTGAGGGATGTGGGTGTTTCTACATAACGGTGCCCATACAAGATAGAGTTTCAGACAGTGCTGTTTGGCAGCCGCTTGAAAGTGGCTCTGGATCTTCGCCCTGCCTAGCTGGGAGAAGTGTTCGTGCCACATACACACAGAGTAGAGTATGATCCGAGACCTCCACGAATAAAAATGCTGTGATTGTCTTGACGGATGCTCACTTTTTTCAACACTGGGCCAGGTAGGTGCTTGCCCATTCGATCAGGTAGTTCCACAACTGGTCGGTGTGGTAACGAAATCCTTACTTGCCATTGGCCTAGCAGTATTGGGGCAGGGTTTATTATTGTTTACTTGCATGACACAAACAGCAAATTTTTTTTCTTTTAAAAATAAAGTGCCACAATTCTTAATTTTTCATGTCACATGCATGTTACTATAAACGCTTTGGAACAAAATTGTGAAAATGTGCATGATATGTCACCTTTAAAACACATTACAATGCACAACTGCGCTCTAAAGTGTGTTCAAAAGATCACAGCGGCTCGCCTAATGTTAGCGTTCTTCACCTGGTGGTTAATAAAATCCAATCATAACTTTTAAGTCTTTGCCTTGTGTGCTCGCTGTGGCGGAGAAGCGAGAAGCGAGAAGCGAGAGGATAACTTGGCACACAGCGAGACCTTTCATCGGCGGCCCATCTTGAAAAGTTGAAAACAAGCACTGCTGCGAGGGAAAAGTGGTTGTTTTGTGCTCGGCCGCCTAGTAATCATGAGGCCAGACGTTGTTGTGACTGTTGTAGTGCGCTCACTTTCCCGCCCCCGTGGTCTTATGTTGTTATTGCTTAGCACGGCCTCATAAATCCTGGCCATGCGGAACAGCGGTGAGAAAAAAAAAAAAAGAAAAAATTATTTTACCACTTCTGATGCCTGTGACAATGACTCCCATTGTTGACTAAGTGTGAGGACTGAGTTGTAGCTTCTGACCTTTCGGAAAAACAACCATGCAGTCTGCCCACTGTTCACCATCTCACATAAACTAGTTTGAGCTAAAGTGTTAATTATTTGTAGACTTGTGTGACAATTAATGCTCTAAAAAGTTACAAATATTATTGCAGAGTTCATTGTAGAGTTAACAAAGGTTTTGAGCAGATTATTATATTCATCCATCCCTCCATCCATTTTCTGAACGCTCGTGCTTACGAGGGTCGCAGGCGTGCGGCAGGTGTTGTGTGTGTGCAGGCTGGTCTTCTGGACGTCATGTGACTGATCTCCACATGCATTTGTTTATGCCACCATGATGGCAGGATAATAGCAATATTGGCAGGATTTACAAGGAGTGCAGTGATAAAATTTGTGTTCATCAATCAACATTCCGTCCAAGTGAATTCACATCTCACAATGATGAAAAGGACATGAGACACACTTGCAAGCTGAACAGGATGGATATTACCATGGCTCGGACTCCAAAATCTGCATTTGCTGTTCTTATTGACATTAATGACCGAATGACCGAATCAGCTCTAATGGGTTACTCATTGTACTTTTGTCCAAAAACCACATAGCCCAGCAAATGAAAAAAAAAAAAAAAAGCAATTTGATTAAAATGGTAACTGTAGTGTCGTGGGTTCGATCCCGGCCCCGGCCTCACTGTGTGGAGTTTGCTTGCTAACACTAGCATTATCATTTTGATTTGAGCATGGAAAGCTATACTAGTCCAACAGGAACAAGAGCCGATGCAGCGTTGGTCATAAATCCCTCCTCGTCTTTGAGTTCATGTCTTTGAGTTCTCTTCAGACAAAACCTTTTGCTTCTTTGGTTGTTTTGCAGCGTTTGCCTTGACATCAGTAATTGCACTTAGATGTGAGAATCGACTACGGTCTTTATAACCAATGGGGAATGGGGGGAAGTGACGTATGCCGTAAAGCAATTCAGCACATGTGTAGTTTTCTTGTGTGGAAGGGTTCGCACTCACCACCTCAAAGTTGCTTAGTGCCATTAAAAGTGATACAGGCCCCTCAGGCCATGACAAATGTACCATTCAATCAGCTGTAAGTCAATGTTCCGTCAGAAGGGTTATGAAAATGAAAATATTTTATTGTGGGCGAAAACTTACTTAGTGTAGCTTTAAATCTGTGTTAACTTAATAAAAGCGCATACAAACGGCCATTTCAATCAAAGCCTTTCAGTGAGCAGTCAAAGTGATGCACATGGACCAGACAACAAGTAATCACCCCCCTTTTGAACATTTCAGTTCAACTCTGATGGCAGATGGGTCAAACAAATGAACTCAAAGGAGCCCTTCTGTTCGAATGATGCCTAACACGGCGCCATAGAAGTCCTGACAGCAGTTCACTGTGCTGGAATCCAAAAGGACGCATTTGGCGGTGCTGATCTCCATCCAGGTCGAGGGGGTCGTGTTTGTGGAAAGGGCGAACGCAAAAGGCCCGCTCTTCCTCCCCTCCTCCGTCTTGGTGAAGCGCGTTCTCATGTCAAACGTCTGTGCTAGAGCGTGTCTGGCGAGGCGAGGCGGCGTATTCGGGCGGGGATGTGAAGAGTGTGTCTGTAATCCAGAGTAAACAGCGAGTGGCATGACTGCACGCTTCAGACGTGACCGTAGCCGGCTGAGGAGAAATGGATGAAACGACCGCAGCGCCGCTTGCCACCAGCGCTTCCTATTTTATCCAGTTTTCTTTTTCCTCTGCTGTTTACGAAATGCTCAGAGGATTTGAATGCTCAACACTGATTTAACGGTCAGGGGGTGGGGTGGTCGCCGATGGCTTGTTGCTGCTACATGTTGTTTAAGGGCACTTCAATATTGCCTTCACACACATCATCATTTGCATCTCTGGAGCGCTGACCTTTTTTTTTTTTAATCAGGTCAGGATTGACATCCTGATGATTACACACCTTGCAACAAAACCTCACTGTCTGGCAGAACTGGGTATTTTACAAAAAATTCAGCGGCCATTATTCGTCGTCCATTTTGCAGCATGCATACCCTTCCATCGTCCGTCATTCCTCATACACACAGTCCAGTAGGCAAGTTCAAGTATGCCTTGCTGATTATCACCACTTTTTCATAATTTCCTCGTAGTGTCGTTAGGAACACCGCGGTGTCACATGAAAATAGGAATTTCCTACACACAAGTGGTTCTCTTAAACAAAATCTGGTGACATTTATGGTTTAAGGAATGCTGCGTTACTAAGAACACCCCAAGGCTGCAAAGAGGTTATAGTCATGCTGGTTAAGCCACAGGACGTACTAAGGAACCGATCCCTTGATAAAGTGAAGGAAGATAAACGGTACGACACTGTTCAAATGAAAATGTGGCGATGTCAACAAAGAAGCTGATTCAGAGTATCATCTGATTGCGGCAGCCTTTGATTTTGATACTATTGTAAACATTTTAGCCCTGACAAATAGAAAAGTCAAATGATTTGCTTCATGACAAAGGCTGTTTGTAGTACACTCTGAAAACAGTTGGGTCAAAAATAACTATTTTTGGGTTAAATTTGAACCAACTGTTGTGTTAAAAAAGGACCGACCCAGAATTGGGTCAATTTGAACCAAAAATTGGGTTATTCAGTTGTGACCCAACTTTTAGGGTTAAATGAACACAACAAATTGGGTTATTCCATTTTGACCCAAATTAAGGGTTAAATGGTTTGGACAAGAAATTGGGTCAAAACAATGCAAATACTTGGGTTATTCCACTATTTTATTTATTTATTAATTTATAATGCTAAGGTTACTGCCCCTTCCCCAAAAATGTACTTACAACTGAAAGTTAAAAAAATGTGTCTTTATCTTCAGGTACATCACTCTTGATGTTGACATAATTTCAGCAACAATAACAGTAGGGGATGATGGGCAAAAAAAGGGCTCAATTTAGCAAGGGAGGAAGTGGATTTTAGTACGGCCCACTAATCAGCCCTTATGGATGTGCCATGGTCACGAGGCGGTCAAATTTAATCTCGGGCTACTTGGTGATATCTGTATGTTAACATGGCAGGGAGGTCATTGTTTCTTGTGCGGTCCCCAGTTATGGTTTCATAAAGTAGAATGCCTACGTGTCCAGAATTCTGTTCAGCACATTTACGGCGGAAGTGAGAACAAATCTAAATTAAAAAGTAGTGTTTAGAATTGTATCAAATTCGTATATTTTGTGTCATAGTGCTTTTAGATATGAATTGAATGAATAAGACACGAACGGAAGTCTGCAAAGTGGTGTCAGTGACAATCACTCTGATTGGCTGTCAGCCCGGAAATGCAAATCAGTCCATGAGATAGATGAATTTGTAAAATGGTATACAATTTCTTGCAGCTCTTTAAACCAAGCATTGCTTCCTTGCGGTCATCACCAGACAACTGTCTCACACTTTCACATGGGCTGTGATGAGTTGTGGGTCTATCTTGAACAGTGTATTGAGGTATATTGACTTCTTGAGGAGATTTGCGCTCAACAGTTTTCAATCTCCAAGCAAGGTAACCAGAACCACTCTGGTAATCATAAAAATGTTCCTGTGGATTACAGTAAACACATAAAGTTAATATGGAACATTATTTGGAGAACGCACAGTTCTTATGAAGTGTCACATCCCACAATGGCGGCAGACTAATGCCTTTTTTTTTTCTTTCTTTTTACGATTCCAGCACTCATCCTGTCCAACACACACAGTCACAAGGCAACTCGGTTTCAAAAGATTACAATGTGTGAAGTACTTACCAAAACAGTGTGATAAATGAAGAAATCAAAATGTCAAAAGTGTCGTTGACTTGACCACGATGCTGCATGTGTAGACATACGAACGGTATGTTGGTGACTGTCATGGCCGGCCCATGTACCCAACATAAAACATTACTGGCATATAACCCAATATATTGTTAATTTGAACCAACAATTGGGTTCATTTTTAAGAAATAACCCAGAATCTTGACCCAACCACAAACAATCCAAAATTTGGGTCAGTGAAATAACCGAACTGTTTTTTGAGATTTTTTATGTAGTCGTCATTAAAATGGCCATTTGTCACAAGCATGCTTATTCTCCATAGGCCAGGTAATTTCCACAAAAAGGACACACTGGTCTTATATGAATGCAATGTAAAAAAAATTGAACTCATGGACAGTTAGCCTTCGGTGGCCAATTACTGGCAGAGTTGCTGGCGGCGAGCCTGCCAAAAACCAAGTGAAGCGGGTGCGGACTTTAGAGCGACCGCGGGGCAAGCGTGGCGGTAACAGATGGACGGGAGGTGCCGTAGTGCTTCTGGAGGGAGCCTAGCCAGCTCAGTGTCAGTCCATCCGCTAAGTTCCTGGCTGGCTCGGCGGGACGTCCGTTTGACGGCCAACACACCGTGGCGTGACCTACCCCCACACCTTCCACTTTTCCAGACATGACTGGCATCATTTAACCTCTGCTTACACCGAGATGTATCCTTGGGAAAAGGCAAAAAAAAAAAAAAAAAAAAAAGACGTTTAGAAGAGTCACCTCACTGAAAACTACTGATCTTGACTATGAAACATGGAGGCAGCACTGTACAAGTGGTTAGCACGTGTGCATTTTAGAATGCTCGACATTCTAAAACTGATGGTTTAAAAGTATCCCAAATGGAGAAAAATAGCTAACCCACCATCAAAGCTTGGTTACTTATAGATAGTGCACTGGGTTGTGAATTCCACACAGCAAGTTGGGTCAAGATTTTAGTAAAAACTACCTATACTGATGAGTTAAATCTACCAAGAAACAGGGTATCAGTATAGCTGTGGTGAAAAACATTATTACCAACATTTTCAAAGAAGAAGCAGCAAGTTTCCCCCCGTCAGAGATCACCACAGCAAGTCACTCACATGGTATGTTTGGCAGAGCTTCTATACAGGATGCCCTTCCTGACCCAACCCACTCGTTTTCCTATTTGAGTGGGCTGCCAGCCTTTACTGGGATTTGAACTCCAAACCGTGTGTCCACTGTCAGCAATGTTACCAATAGAGTCATCAATGTTCTTTGAAAACGGATGTTAAATTTACTTCAACTTCATTACACAACCCACCCAAAATGGCAACCCGCCAAAATTTAATCTTCAACCCAATCTGCTGAATCAAAATAACTAACCCAAAAATGGGTAAAAGTAACCCAATCTGCTCAAAATCCACAGCTACCATGTGACTGGGTTAGGTAAACAACGCAGCATTATGTAGTGTGATAGGTCTCCACATCTTATTGTTTTAAGTCATAGCAGAAATCCTACTCATTTTCGAGGAAAAGTTAGGATCAGATCACTTCATGTTACTTCTACCTGTCAAAAAATTCCTGCTAGTACCCACTACTCCTCATCTGTGGGGTGTGTTTAGCGGGAGAATGAATGGCTTGCATTACCATGAGAACTGCGGCTGGACTACGGATGGCTGCTTGAGATACACTGATCTGAGTTTTTCAAGATGAGCCATCACTTAGCTTGTTTTTCTTTTTTTTCTTTTCTTTTTTTTATTTGACTTGCAAACAAAAATTAGACATATGACATATGAGCGCCGTATGGTGGGAGTGAACTCAATTCAACTCACTTCACAACAAGTTTGACGGTATGGTGAAAAATAAAAAAAAACTGTTGCATGTGTGTGTCAAGCTGTGTATTTAAAACAACCACATTGCTTTGTTTTAGATAAGTCTGTTTAGCTTTAATGCTAACAAATAATGCAAAATGCCATGATATGCAACAGATATTTGAACACATCTTGACATCTAGAGAAAACTCACAGGCAAATATTCTTTTTCCTCTGCGAAGAATAACAAATATTACTGTAGCTTACTGAGAAGTGACCGTCTCCATTTTCATACAGGGTAGCTGTGTGTCTGTATTACATAGTACTGACCCCAGGTGGCCAAGCTGCGAACACCAGAAGAAGCAGCAATGATGACATTTGATCTTAGATGCTTGAGGGTTTGGAAGACAAAGATCGGTTTTATCAGAAGGGTTTAGCGAAACCACAGTCCACCATTTCTTTCAGCTACGGCTTGGCGAGGATGACACATACTGGTGGAAAAAAATGGGGATCTCCACCTTAGGCTCCCGCTGATGCATGATGACACCCCGACAAATTTAGGGTGATGGCACGTTTGCCAATTTATGGTCTGTCGCCCCGAGTAGGCACTTTTATCACCTCCCTTTAATAGACTTTGGTGTGGCAGCTGTGAATGCAAAGCTACTTTATCCGCAATGCCCGTCTGCGTCGTCACTCCACATTCATCTTTGTTTGGAGGTGAAAACCTGTTTGAAAGCAAATTAATTCATTTCGCAGCAGACACAGTAAGCTTCATGATAAGAAAATGTGAGCACATCATTCACTGCCACGTGTCCGACTCATCTGAGCTCATCCCGCCTTTGAGGGACATTGTTTGCCAGCCCCCCCAGGAGATAGCAACATAAAATATGCTAATGAAATTAAAAAAGGAAGTGCTAGGGTTGATGCTGCCTGGCTAGGAATCTCTAATGACTCCCTGCCATCCCTGGAAAGAGGCTGATTAATTTGGGGAATGTCGGCTGCACTGGAGAGTGATTAATTCCTCCTGGATTCAGCCATTTAAGTGAACATGACAGGGTGGCAAGGATAGAAGAGGCAGCCCCAAACACAGACACATGATGAATACATTTGGGTCCCTTTAATAAGCAACCAAAAGAGTCGGCAGGCGTAGCTACATTGTGCGACTGCTTTGTTCGAGTAATAGGCAGGGGTTAGTTCTCCTGAAAGGGATGGCACATTTAATAAGCTCCCCAGTTGACGGTGGGGAGGGGACATGAAACTCTCTCTTGTAAATACGATGAGACACTTAGAACAAATGAGTGCTTGTTTCTTTGATGCATCATGAGTCTGATAAAGCACAGGAAGACGGGAAAACAAGCAGAAGTGCTGATGATAACCTAAGTGCACTTAAAATGAGGTGGGACTTTTGAGGAATTGATAAAAGAAATGTCTCTCCTCTTCTCTTTCAGGGGAATGTGAAGTTTCCTGGAGAAGGACAACGAGTTCTCTGGCTTTCGCCTCGCTGACGCACAGTCCACGGAGGTTCGTCGGAGCGGCGTCTTTTGCTGAGCCCCGTGGGGATGGGAACCTGCTTACATAAAAGATGGACTTATGGCCGCTTCACTAAACTTTACGGCCCTCTGAAGGTCATGTCACGGTTTGTGGCCCTTGGGCTGCTGACGCTCATCCTCGTGAGTCAAAAGACAGCTGCCGGACAGACTGCAAACATCTTCCAATCGGAGCGGCGAGAGTGGTCGCTGAACCACCTCGCCGTGCATCAGTCCACGGGAGCCCTCTACATCGGCGCTGTCAACCGGATATACAAGCTGTCGGCCAACCTCACGCTCCTGGTGTCCCACGCCACGGGGCCCGAGTACGACAACAAAGCGTGCTACCCTCCTCTGATCGTGCAACCCTGCTCGGAGCCCCTCGCCTCCACGGACAATGTCAACAAGCTGCTGCTCATCGACTACTCTCACAACCGCCTCCTGGCATGCGGCAGTCTCTACCAGGGCGTCTGCAAGCTCATGAGGCTTGACGATTTGTTCATCCTTGGGGAGCCCACTCACAAGAAGGAACACTACCTGTCCAGCGACACACAGACGGGGACCATGTACGGCGTGGTGGTGCCCTCGTTGGCTCAGGATGCCACGCTGTACATTGGCACCGCAGTTGGGGGTAAGCAGGACTACTTCCCGACTATCTCCAGCCGCAAGCTGCCTCGCGACCCGGAATCCTCCGCCATGCTCGACTACGAGCTTCATACTGACTTCCTCTCGTCGCTCATCAAAATCCCCTCGGACACCCTCGCTCTTGTCCCGCATTTCGACATCTACTACATCTACGGCTTCGACAGTGGTCATTTTGTCTACTTCATGACCGTCCAGCCGGAGACACCGGAGAACGGGATGCCGTCCGGGGGCTCCCCTGGCGACCTTTTCTACACCTCCCGCATCATCCGCCTCTGCAAAGGCGACAAGAAGTTCCACTCCTACGTGTCGCTTCCCGTGGGCTGCGTCCACCGCGGCGAGGAGTACCGTCTGCTGCAGGCCGCCTACATGTCCAAGGCTGGCAGGGTCTTGGCCAAGACGCTTAACATCGGCGCCCAGGATGACGTGCTCTTTGCCGTGTTCTCCAAGGGCCAGAAGCAGTATCACGATCCGTCCGATCACTCCGCACTGTGCGTTTTCACCATCCAGGACATCAACACACGCATCAAGGAAAGGCTACAGTCCTGCTACCAGGGCGAGGGACACTTGGAGCTGCACTGGCTGCTGGGAAAGGACGTGCAGTGCACCAAGGCGGTAGGTGGACTGATCCAATCACCATCTAGACCAGGGATGGTCCACTTAAAATGCTGAACGTGGTCTCAATTTTTCACACGTGCAACTGTGGGGGCCACAGGGGGCCAGGCATTTCCTTCCTAGATGTATGACAAAAATGCTATTTTAAATATGGACAACATATGTGCACAATATGTGCTCTTAATATTTTCATTTTTCTATAATACATTTTCCAATGCATGATTAAAAGATCTTAACCCAAAAACTAAGGGCTTAAAGCAAACAACAAAATAACCACAATCCGCAAAAAAATTAGGATGTTGTATTTGTTGTAATTAGATGTTGTAATATCATGCAGTATAAGATATGAATAAGACATTTCTGCCATTCTTGTGGTGATTGGTAATATTACAACTTAACATTAGTCGACCCTTGCGTATTCGCAGTGCAGTACCCGTGGATTCACATATTCACATTATTTTTTCACTACTGTGTTTTCATAGTTTGGATTTTTCAGATGTTTTCCTGGACCTTTTTTTTTCTAAATTTCCTCTCGTTTTTCATGGAAACAAGATACAACTCTCCCACCCACACCATGCTGTAACTCCATCCAACCAATATCCAATCCGCTTATCCTCATAAGGGTCACAGAGGTGCTGGAGCCTATCCCAGCTGTCTTCGAGCAGAAGGCGGGGTACACTCTTAATTGGTTGCCAGTCAATCGCGGGGCACACAGAGACAAACAGACATTCACACTCACAATCACACGTTGGGGCAATTTAGAGTGGCCAATTAACCTACCATGCATGTGTTTTGAATGTGGGAGGAAACCGGAGTACCCGGAGAAAACCCACGCAGGCATGGGGAGAGCACGCAAACTCCACACAGGAAGGCTTTGCACTGTGAGGCGGACATGCTCACCAGTCGAACACCGTGCCGCCCCATGCAGTAACTACTTTCCCAACATATTCTTAAAAATTGGGGAGGTGGGGTGGGCGCAATTAATGAAGGGGCCACTCAGAGTGTGGGCATAGGGCCAATTGCCCAGCCTTGATCTAGATTTACTTCTACTTTCATCACGGGCAATATGTTCCCGACCCACGCTCAAAAGCTGAAAATCCGTGGTTCAGAGAAACCCTACAAAATCTTTTTTAATAATGGTTTATCTCTCCGATACCCTACAAATACATTTGTTAAAACGTAAATGTATTTAAATTTGAAAAGGTAGAGATAATATTGTAAGTATTGCAGTGCCTTTAAGGGGCGAGCCTGGTGGGCTGCCGTGTGACATCGAGGAGTCTGTGTCTGTGTGTCGGGGCGCGGTTATGGCACAAGCAGCTTCAGTGTGAGTGTGTTCATTGTATTTTCCTGTTCTCCCTAAAAAGTGCATTGCTACTGTGGCTCTCCTTTGCTGTAAGTATTACAGTAAACTGTAAAAATCCGTAAAAGAATGATAATTTCAAAAATGCAAACAAACTTGGTTATAGCAGGCCGATTCCACTGGTCAATACCATATTTTAATCTAGGATGGCTTTATGTGTCCCTTAACTTCTTTTTGACGCAGCTTTATGAAATGTCTTTACTTTTTTTCTAGCACATCAGATTTTAGAGATAGAGTTTTAGGTTTTAGAGATTTTCTAGAAAAGTTTGACCTATAAAAGCTTGTGCAATAAGGATTTTGTTATGGTTGGCCTTACAGCCAGGAATGGATCACTACGCAGACAGGAGGGTTTGAGAGCAGTGACACAGGCTTTATTCCAGCACAGGAAAATAACAGTAAAGAAAAGCTACAAAAACGGAACATTAACGCAAAAGCAAAAACAAATGAGGCTAGTTCTCTAACAAAAGTTGAGCAGAGCTTTCTGTAAAAAGAAAGAAACAGAAACACAAAATCCCAGTAGAACCTAACTACACAATCCTTAAATTCTACTGGACGACGACCAAGGTTGCAATCGAGTCAACGCGGGAATGGCAAGCAGCAAAACAGCGCACAAACAATACTCCGGCACCTTGTTTGGAACAAAGCCTAAATACTACAACTGCTGATTGGAGACATGTGGTCGGGCTAATTGCAGGTGCTGAGGCGGAGAGACCCCGCCCACGCTCAACTATAGCAGATTGAGAGGACACATTAAGAGGCCAAAACACAGGACATGACAGATTTTACCATGTGTTGTAATTTATAGCTATGGTCTTTCAGATAAAAAATGCATGGTGCTGAATGTAAGCCTTAATACATGCATATTACTAAAAATATTACTATATTACATACATTATTGCTATCATTATCATTATTATGAAAACCTGATGTGCTAGAGAAAAAATGAGGGCAGATTCAGAATCCGCACAAACAATTAATCTGTAAAGGTTTACTTGCATCGCTGATTCAAAACATTTTTTTAAAATAGCGTTGACCTGTTTTATCAGTATGTCTTTCGCATGTTTGATATATCACACAAGTGGTAAACAACAAAGGACTGTAATCCAACATGGTTGAGAGCAGCATAGATAGAAATATACTCTTGGGTTAACAAAGTTTGTAAATATGAGCAGAGTCCGAATCTGGAATTCAAGAGTGCAGAGGGCTTGGGGGAGATTCAAACCACAGAGTTAATCACACTTGGCAAGAAGCTTTGATTTCATTCAGGGGGTTTGGCCACCATCGCCCACCTTCCTCTAATCCCCTTCCACTCCCCTCATCCTCGTCGCTCCACTCATGTCCCTGTCAGCACCGCTCAAAACCTCTCGAGGATTCTTCTTCATCTTGAGAAAAAAGTGCCTTTCCGTGACTACGCCTTCATAAAAGCCACAATTATGCATAATGAGTCTTTCGAGCTGAAAGCAATGATGAAAACAATCATATCCATGACTGTGCTGCTTCCCAGCGTGCACTTTGATTCTTCTGTGCTATCAAGCAAATAGGATGTTATTCAAGTCAAAGCAGCTGAGGCGAGCTGTAAATACATAATAGGCGCAATAATTAATCTTGCTGTGCCGTTAACCTAAGGGACTAAATAAAAACAATGGCTCGGTCCTGACAACTTATCATTACATCACACCCATCTCAGTAAAACAGCCACAATCAAGTCTAATTGCATGCTTTGTTCTCTTTGTAGAGGCTGATATCAGATATTTTTTTCCTACCTAAGAGTTGAGTTTGGAAAAACTAAGTATTCTTTATTCTGCTTTAAAGAAATACAAGATAGCGGTAGTTACAAAGACAAATGTCAAACTATGGAGGGCATGCTTTTGAGTTTTTGAGAGTGTTGGAAGCCTTCTGAAGAAATTTCAATCTGGTGTGATGGAAGATTACTCAAATTATGCAATTTTGATCTTACTTATGCATGCTAGCATACCAATATTTGCTGACTGTAGCTGAGCCTAATGGGACCATTCCCTTGATCCCAAGTGTGATTTAAAAACACAACAACTCAGCGGCACCTGTGGTGTAGCGTGGGATGTCGGTTTAGTTTGAGTGAAGTCACAAACCTGCACTGAGCCTTTTTGACCCTTTTGGCCTCCTTAGCTTAAATTTTGGCCAATACGAGTCTGTGCTTCTGAGGTGGTGTCAAATAAAAAAACGTTCACATAGCCTCCAGACAAATTGGTACATACTGTACTTCCAAGTGCTTTCAACAAAATATTCTCCGTATTAATTAAACAATAAGGTGCTTTAAACACTTTGTACTGTAATTTCAATAAATGAAACAGGCATATGCTGTTGAGACATATTTCATGAGATTTGAGGGACTCGCAAGGTGTGGACCTCGTGGGCCACCATATTGGTGAACCGTTATGCTGAAAAAACACCTAATACTGTACAATAAATTATGAACAGAAAGAGTGTACAGAGACACAAACTATTCTCGTGTTGCTGTGGGAAAAACTGAGTCCAGCCACCAATCAAATGTCATGTATTACTGTCGTCATAATTACTACGGTTATAAAGTAATCAATAGAACATTTCATAATAATTGCATCTTGCTAAGCGCAGCTGTATATTTGGAGCATGTCTGTTTACGTGGCATATTTCCCTACTCCAATTGACAACTAGTTCTTTGAATCAGTTTGAGTCACCAGACTCATTACGCTTAATAACGGGAAAAAAACAGCAATGCCAAAGAAGAATTAGTGACTACATTGCAGTGCAATTTACAAATTTAATCATGTCTGATGTGTTGTTGTTCAGGAATAACTTGATGAGAAAATGCTCTTAATTTTTGCATAATGGTAGAAGGGTCGCATTCAGCGCAAATGCCTTTGCTGAGGAAGTGCTTTCAAAATTAATGTATATAGTGGGCTTGATTTAGATGGAATTCTAATAGAAAAGCAGTTTGTGTGCACATAATGTCACTGGACGGATAGAAAATGGATCAATCCACTTTGACCTCAGGGATTGGTGTGTTTCCAAGTAGAAGAGGATTCAATATGAAGTTGACTGCTAATGTCCACGTTTGAGTGAATTACAGTGTTCACCCGCTATATTGTGGATTCTTAAGACATCCTCTTAAATGTTTTTTTTTTACGGTACAGCACAGTCATCCCTCGCCATATGACTGTTTGCTTGTTGACGTCTCACTGTATCGTGGATTTTTAAATAATTCCTATCTTATTTCATTTTGCTGATTTTTTGCTTTACCTCTGGATTTTGCGGTGATCATTTTCCCACATTAATTAATAATGCAGATTCACGTAGCAGGTCAGCAGGAAAAATACAGGAATTGTCGAAGGTTTGGGATAATGTAATGTAAATGTAAAACAAGAAGATAAAATGCAATGGGTGTGATGGCAGCGAACGCAATTCAACTCATTTCACAACAAACAACAGATTTGCAAATACTGAATAATATATCAAGAATAAGGCTCCTTAGCCACTCTCAGTGGAAATTTCCTCTCAAAATAAACATAAAACAATGACAATTACGCATCTATTTAAAACAACCACCTAGCTCTAACTTAGGGAAGCTTTGCTTAGCTTAATGTTAACAAACAATGCGACATTGAACTACCATTGAATTGCTGACGGTTAGCAACGATAGTTGACGTTTTAACTTAAGGCGTGTCAACTGGCGTTCCCGCATGGTTAAAGTCAGTGACTGTCATAGAAACACCGGTTCTGGGGACATCTGATCCGAGTGTGCAAATTATTGTCTGATTTTTAATTTGCCACACCTGTTCTTACGACTGTCCAAATTAAGACCCATTCGTGCACAGCACTATTTATAAAATACAATTATAGAAAGCCATCTTTCCTTATTAAAAACACAAGCACCATTTTTTTTGAGGGGGTGGGTGGTTGGATTAGATTAATGGCACGCATGTCCATTCGGTTCAATAGGGAAAGATCATTTGATAGGAGCATGGTCATGGAATGATTTAAACGTGTATCTCAAGGCAGCAGTGTAATTGTACACATGTCAACAACAGAAGGGAGTGACAGCAAATTAGCAAATAAAGACAGCAGCTACTTAAGGTTTTGAGGCGCGTGTAAAGCAGAAGAAGAAACACGACCGCTTTGCACGTGGCGCTCTTTGATGCTTTGTCAAGCATCAAGACATCTCTGGCACTGCTTATTTGTGTGATGTGGCATCAAGTGATCAACAATCACAGGGAACAGGTGCAAAATGTGTGCTGCCTCGCTTTGCCATCATGCCGAATTTGCTACCGCTTACAGTCGATAAGCGAGAAAGCATTTGAAGTTTCTGTTTTTAAACACGGTGAGAAAAAACGTGCTTAACACAGAGGAGTTCGTTTTTTATTCAAGCACGTCACAGCTGATATTTCTTCCCTTTTCCCGGTTCACAATCACGCTCTTCTTCCTCGTACACATCTGTCATCCCCAATCCGCAGTTCTTTCACTCTCCCACCGTCTTCTTTTATCTTCCTCACACACTAAAAAGTGGCCCTTTTAATTATTTCACAGCCATTCTTTCTTCTTCTGCTCACAGCCTGTCCCCATTGACGACCACTTCTGCGGCCTGGACATAAATCAGCCTCTGGGGGGCTCCCAGCTGGTGGCGGGCCGCACGGTTTACTTGGAGAGCCGCGAGAGGTTGACCTCGGTCATCTCCTACACCTATAATGGACACAGCGTGGTTTTCCTGGGCACCAAGAATGGGCGGCTTAAAAAGGTGAGGGTAAATCTGTGTGATTCTTTGTAAGACTTTGTATGGTCAATTTAGAAATTGGTGTCTAAATATCGTACAATTTTGAAGATAACTGCTGGGAACATGATCAAAGCATAAGAACTACAGTACTACAGTACTGAATTGCACAGAGCTTGGCACTTTACCTTTTTTTGCCAGTTTGTCCTCTGTCCTTCGTCCGCGACCTGGGTACCCTTCTGTCGTCCGTCCTCGTCCTTTTAAAGCGCTTCCGTCCTTACATTCCGTCGACAACCCCCCAAAAAGCCTCCGTGCACTCATAAACATTATATACATATAAAATCATTATAGATCATTGCTCCAACTGGAGCAAGCCAGGGGACATCAGGAACATATTTAAGATTGAGTAATTATGCAATACTATTGAGTTTTATTGCAAAACTTTTGCGTTTTAATGCAAGACGTTTTATGTTTTTATAAAATAATGATTGCAAAATAACAGAAGGTTATTTTAAGAGGAGACAAAGACTTCCACTTCTGGGTCGTTTAAATGTATATGCTGGTAGAGATTTTTACGGTCTAATGACCACACAAGGACATGCAAAGGGATAAGGTACTGAATATTTACAGTTGATTAACAAAACAAAATTGATTGATCCGGGGTCATTACCCATTGTATTACATGTGTTGAACCACTCCAGGGCAGAATATGCTTGTGCTATGTGACTACTGGGAAAGACATGAAAAGCATTGTGCAGGCAATTAATGAAGCCGGATCCGTAGACGAGAACATGCAGTGGTCTTGCTTTTTAAAAGATCGCAACACAACACGTTCAGTCAGTATTTGGAACAAATAGAGAGAAGAATTGTGGGACGAATAGAGGGACGGACAAAACCTACATTCGGCCTTGCTTAGTCTGTCCTTTTTAAAAGAAGTCCGTCCTTTTTGAAAGCCTTCTTGTCCTCCGTCCATCTGTCAACAAAATGGATGTCTGTCCGGGACAGACGGACGGACCGTTCTGCTCTGGAATTGCGGAGGTATAGTGTTACACTGTTTTCAGTACCTTCAGTCACATCAATGGTAACCCAATTTCAAGTTACTTAGTTATTATAGCTAGGCCCATTTTTACAACTGCAGCATGCAGTTAGCTATAACTAACTATGCCTACACCCCAAAAATGCATCTTCCCTGAATGCCGCAATTTTCAGAATAGCTTAGTGTTGTTATTTAAATTCCCAAGCAAGAAGGTGGCACACCTGCCCCTTATCCAACGGCCAAGCCTGTTAGCTTGTGAGCTAGCTGCCGGCTAGCACCGCATGAAGGACCCGAGCGGATTTACTTTTGCGGCTCAAACGTGTATGGATGTGTATTGTGTAGGCAGAAGAAAGACACTACAGTAAAATCCTTTCTTTTTTTTTTTTTTACCAGGGCATGGTTTCACACATTCAGTCGACATGCCCACAGTGTTTGAAAGCAGAGACCCTACCTACTACCCTAAATATGCTACATATTTAGTGAATGGACTTGTATGATTGAATTATTTGTCTTCATATTCCATTGTTCACTGTGTCTGTTTTGCTAATGTAAAAAAGTTTCCTGTCCAAATATATGAACGGGTTCTATATTAGCGCACGCCAAACAACCAAATCATGTCAGTCAGATATGCTTAGCCATCTAAAATCTCCCGTAATCTTCTGCATTTACAAAGTGAATTTCCAGTTCCCCGTTTGTATGTGCATTGCGTGGGTTCACCCGGCGCCAATCGTGTGGCTTCATTTTGTCCAACTAAATGAAGAATAGCCTCAGTGCAACACTTAGAACAAGATGATATAGTGCAAAGGAGGTGGCATGCGTGTATACGTTAGCGGAGTGCCATGTGTGACGAACTTAGTGCCCCCTGCTGCTCCAAGCCGAAGCCTACAGCGCGCTGAACTTCAGCGCTTCGTCATAATCAGATGAGTTAAACAATAGAATACGTCTATTGCGAACATTGATCTAACAACTAAACGGTGGGTCAACTCAAATACAAATAGTGAGAGATATAGTGAGGGATGAGAACAAACTTGTTTGGTTCTCCTGCCTTGTCAATCAGTGTAGATGGTACTGTAATTAATGTAATACAATGCAGGCAAATGGCACCAGCTGTGTCAATTGTTATTTTAGTGTGTGCTGCCAACTGCAAAAAATACTAAATGGCTGTAGTTTGGACACCCCGAAAAGAATAGAAATTGAGAATTGTTTGGAACTGGAATCAAAAGAAGGAACTGCAATCGGTTATATTCAATCAATGCCCAACGGCTTTGTTTTGTTTATGGGCATTTGTATCCTTGGCAGTGACTCCTATATTTCCAATAAATGCTGTGCTGTAATTCTACAAAGTGCCGTTTAATATGCCAATTGGCTGTGCGAATACCGATATTTCACGCTACAGTCTAGAGTGCAACCAGTGCGAGAAACGACTGGAGATAGTGTGAGGGTAGTAGATACAAATGGTGGCGCGGAAGTTAAAAAAAAAATGGACTGGTGGAAATTCTGATGGGCTGATAACTTTACAGAGTCATTGTAGCTGGTGATCATAAAGCTAATTTAATACACCTACATGTACCGTATATATATATATATATATATATATATATATATATATATATATATATATATATATATATATATATATATATATATATATATATATATATACATACTCAACCAAAATATAAACGTAACACTTGACTGAAACGCTAACGGAAGCCAGTTTCTGTATTGCAATATACTGACAGGTTTTCTGAGTCCCCAGTCCCCCCCCTCAATAAAACAAAACTACACTTTTCAGAGTGGCCTCTCATTGTGGGCACTCTAAGGCACACCTGTGCACTAATCATGGTGTCTAATCAGCATCTTCATATGGCACACCTGTGAGGTGGGACGGATTATGTCGGCAAAGCAGAAGTGCTCACTATCACAGATTTAGACTGGTTTGTGAACAGTATTAGAGAGAAATGGTGATATTATTTATGTGGAAAAAATCTTTAGACCATTGAGTTCATCCCATAAAAAATGTGAGCAAAAACAATGGTGTTGCGTTTATATTTTTGTGTATGTGTATATTTATGTTTAATATAATACACAGATATTATATTATATTATATTTAACATAAATCAACCCTGAGCTTCAGCAGCAATATAATAAGTTTTGTGTCTCAGCACCAATGAGCACATTAGTGAAACAAAAATCTTTAATTCATTAACACAATAATCTCCACAATTAATGATATAATTATCATAAGGTTTAATATATCACAGGGATTAAAATGTGACATGGTGCAGCTGCTCGGCTGCGTGCAGTCACCAGTCACTATGAGTGCGAGTGTGTGTTAGCCTTTAGCTTCTCAGCCTGCAAAATGTCATCATCACTTTTAACCTGCTACTTGTTTGACAGCTTGTTTTGATTAGCCTCCCGAGAATGACAAAGCGATTAAAATGAGACCAACCCAGTGTATGTGGGCACTCCACAAAGTTTTCACACACTTCATAGCATCAAGTGTCTCGTTATACTGTAGTTCGTCTATGTAAAATGTGGAATTTGACCAAGATTTTCAGAGTCACACAAAAAGTCAATGACGTCTCACTACTGTTGCATTCTTTGGCTCCTTATGGAAGTTTTAAATATGCAAATTCAAAACAGAAAGACTTCAGTGTCACCAGAGGTGGGCATTCCGTCAGACTGAGGGACCGGTCCGATATTCTGTCACTGTTGGAGGCCCGTTTTGCTGACGATTGACGAGTGATGGGACACCTTTTAAAAATAACAGACTAATGATTTATGCTAGTAGGTTTTCATCCATCAGTGTAATCGTCATACGTCGCTGACAGACCTTAGTCCGTCACTGGCGGACGCCCGTTTTTCTGATGTTTTTGGCGGACTGGCTGACGGACCAACGGACTTCTGACGGAAACACAGACGGACACTGACGGACTGACTGATGATTACAATTCAGTTCGTCACGGAAAATGATGTACTGAAGAACGACAGGTGGGTACACTGGCCGCCGACGGAAGACAAATGTCGGACCAGCAAAATTTTGTAAAATGCCCACCTCTGAGTGTCACTTGCTAAGTTAAGTCTTAGACAACTCTTTTATTGTTGTTTTCTTTGCTCTTAACTGTGTGTGTGTGGTTTTTTTTTTATGGGTGGTCATTAAGAATGTTTAAAAGTAAGATTTTTGACACACATATATAATATCAAATTCCCTTTACACTTCAGTTGTTAAAGTTAAAGAGGCCCTATTATGAAAAGTGAACTTTTTAATTGCTTGTATACAGATTGTCGGGTCTCTGGAGTGCCTGCTCGCCTACTAAGTATGAAACTAATCAACCAAGTAAATCATGTGCGAGTTGCCTATTTCCCAAAATATATCGGTGAGCGAGCACTTCTGAAGTTTGCCTCGACTCTGTCAATTTACATAATAAGACCCCCGCACCACCCCTCCTGCCGAGAGTTTCTCCGCCAATGACTTGGGTAATATGGTTAAATTAGCCAGCACCATTCATTTGTAGTCTGGATGCAGAAAGGTGAACTTCTCCTGCTCCACAGGCAGTCTGAATATCCAGAAGTCTTCAAATACCGTAAGAAGTCCCTCGATTTTCGTTTGTCGCTTTCTTGAAAATTAGTCGCGAGAGTGGTCAGAAAACTGGCAACACCAACGCAATGCCCTACGGCCGCCGTCTGTTGTTATGCCAACAAATGCCATACTCGGCATTTGCATGAGAAAGAAACGCTCACTGCAAAACAGAGTGATTTCAACCAGAGAACGACAAGTGGGGGTTAAGTGTGTTGTGATTCTTTATCTTTTCTGTAGTTTGACGAAGGATGTCAGGGATCTTTAACTAAGACAACTGGGAACAGTTTCACATTGTGAAAAAAAATGCATGTCTTAATATTAACAGTGGTTATTTTTAATAGCAGTTAATGTTAAAATGCTACTTAAAACATTGCCTATATGGTTAAAGGTTTTACAATGGTGGCAGTTTGAGATATCAACGACAAAAACTCAAATCAAAGTGATTTATTAGTCAAACTGATGAGGGGAAAAATGGAATGTATCCCTCCCAACCACTGAAAGTCCTACTCAAAGCAGCCCCACAGACATAATATGACCCCTTTCGTGGACATAGTGTACACCAAGCTGATTAAGTCCATTGTCCATCACGTGTCATTTCAAAACCCACTAATAATTTCTACTCCTGCGGGCCCAGTGCTTTCATCCGAGTGGATAGGCCGGCTGGCACCTCGCGGGCCCGGCTTTCTGCGCAGGCAGCTGACTGAGGAAATGAGGGAGAGGACTGTTGTGACATTAGCCCGAGGAGGGTGGGGGAGGGTTGTGGGGTGATCGGTCTTTTTGGAAGCAGCAGTCTGTCTGATACGCAACATACACGTAGATTGGGTGATGGAAAAAGACAAGCTGGACTGGGAGAGACTGGGACAGAAAAGCAGAATAGTAAGAAAGACAAACGTGCGAGGACAGTGGGGGGATAAAAAGAAGTGCAGATGGGTAATGACTCGAAGCAGATGAACAAATGAGTGGACCATCACAAATGGACAATTTTTTTGTGGTTCTTAAATGCTGGATTCCTTTGTCTCGAATAACATGCAGATCTTGACAAATCTGACTCATACATGGTGGGAAATTGCTACACTAAATATGACTGAAATGTTTGACTCAGCACAAGGGTACAGCATATGCAGACAGAATGTCACACAGCATACAGCACATCCGTAAAATGTATGCATAGCGTCGTGAGAACATCAGGTATGATTTAATGTGTGTGTATATATGTATGGGTCTTGTGCCAGTAATTGGTGAGTCAATATCAACTCAGTATCAACAAAGTAATATAATACAGATTGTATTAAGTACGTCTTTACTTACTGCGTACTGCTTAACAAATATTCTTTTGAAATTTCAAATGAATTTCACTGACAGGGTGGACAAGTTAAACTTGACAGCATCCAACTACATAAATATGAAATGATATGATATGTTAAAAAATATGAAACATAAGTGTAAACATTTATTGTGCAACTCGCCACTTGTTTCAGCTTCCATAAAGAAAGACAAAACACTGATAAAAAAAAAATAGAATACCGTATACATGGTAAAAAACATTTGTTTCATCAAACAACCTGATGTTTACATTGAAACTATGTAACGATAATAGTACTGTATTGGCCACTGACAATAATATCTCAAAGTTTCATGATGACTGTGATTCTAATAGAGACACCAAAAGCACTTTGAGTGATATTAACTCTGCTGTTGTAAGTGTATCAACCAAGGATTGAGCTAAAATAGTGAATTTCAGAGTTTCAGAAAATGTACCTTATAGCTTGAAAGTTATTCTGGATCTACGCCCAGCCTAGCTGATCATTTCATGGGCGTAGAAACTTGGTTTGTGGGCGGTTATTATGTAAATTAACTACGCAATGGCCCGTTCACAGACGTATTTTCAGAAATATATAGGCAGATTAAGGATTTTCTCGGTTGTTTAATTTCACACTCGATGGGTGGGCAGACACTCCATAGATCCAGTTAATTGTATACAAGCAATTAAAAAGGCAATTTTCCGTAATATGTCCCCTAATAAATATTTTACTGTTAAATCACCCAGAATCTCATAGACTCGAAGCCACAAGGCATTTGAGATGTTCAGGCAGCTGAATTCTATTTCTTTGTCCTGTAGAGCTGCCGCTTTGTGTGTGTATTTCATTTTTAGTGCTCCGAGTGTGAGTCCATACAAGCCGGCGTGTCTTATTACCCAGCGAAATGTACGGCCCTGATTCAGACTCCCAGGAGCCTCCACGGAGCACAGGCTAGGGCAGCGGGGGGCGTCACCTCCCGATTCTCAATCCGTTGGGCCCAAATGGACAGGCGGAGTGGAAATGGGCCGTGACAATAAAAACCATCGCCGCAGTGGCAGGGTCACCGCAAAGGTCGAGCTTGTCGCGGGGAGGGTGTAGCCGAGTTGAAAGGTCACGGGGGCTAAACGACAGCGGCTCCATGAAAAGCATATGGATGTATCCATCAACGGCTCGCCGCCAGGTCACTCCGGTTGCGCGTAAAACAGGACGTTTCAGTCATCAGCCGGCTTTGCTGGAGTTGCATTTGCTGCCTGCTTTGGGGGCTCGCTAATGTGACCCAGTGGACAAAAAGAAAAGTGTGTGAATGTGTATGAATGTTAATGAGGAGTTATGAAAAGGGTACAAAGTTTGGCCTGAGGGCAATTTCCAGCCCAGTGCACTGCATCATTTTTATTGGCCTGCTGCATAGTATAATTTTAAAATAAACACAGTTCGTATCAAAAGATTATGAGAAAAAAAGTGGTTTAAAAGGCAACATTTTGAAAGACAGCACAGAGCACACTATTTAATTTTTTAACTGAAAATATATCCAGTAAATGTTTTCCAGAGTTAGCATTTAGGTTGTTCATTTCCGGTAAGTAGAAGGATTGAGACCTACTTCACAGTTACAATAACTTGTTAACAAAATGCTAGTGAGATCCATTGGGAATGTGCCATGGATCACTTCACTGCTTTATTTGAACATTAATGATGATTTGGAACAACTGGACTAGCTGCTGAACAAATTGGAGGGAAAACTGCGTGCCGCCCAGATGGTCCTGAAGGAAGCGGCGGTTTCCCTTGCTAAATCACAGCTGAGTGACTAAGAACACATTTATTCGGAGTACCACTGCTACTTGAAACTTGATACTATAAAAAGCTGACCTATCACTTCCTGTGGCATTACTGCACCCGTCATTGCCTGTCGAGGCTTATCCATTTTTAGTTCAACATAAAAAAATCCTCTTTAGGATGTCCTCCACACACAAAAAAAGGTCCTCTTTTAGTCCTCCATTGCGCTGTGGCTTGTGTTTCTGTTGATGTCCAACTGTGCTGTTATTGTCTGGATTTTTTGTATTATTTGCTGTTCTAGCAACCATTGGGTGTTTATTATCGGTTGTGATGTCACCTCACAATTGTCGCAACCTGATCTGCCAGCTAAGTGATTAAAGCAACACCACTTGGACAAATTAAATGTGCTGAAGATGTAAAGATAGCTTCATAATTTTTCCCCTGTTGTTGTGAGCTGTTAAGAATGGGCTGCTGAAGCACAGGCACACACAGCAACAACAAGCAGTGCTATTCTTCTCTCCCAAATATTTCACTGCTAAGACACTGTCAAAACGCTTTTTCATGATACTGTATAGAACGAACACTAAAGGCTCTATTTGTGTGCCCAGTGCAATTCTAGCGTGAGTCGCGGTCTAAATCTGCGCAGAAGCGGGCTAGAAAGGGTTTTGGTATTGCTACAGACGTGCACCGACGTTTTGATGGGTCTCAAAATGCTAATTTTGCCTTGCAAAGTGCGATACGAAACCGCTTATTTCGAGCCTTTATTTATAAAATAAAGCCTACCATCTGAGAGCAGAGGTTTTACTCTTTCCCCTAAATTGTAGTCTTTGTGATTTGAAATCGCATCCTACTACACTGTGATGTTGATTTGAATTCAAGTAATTATTCAGCCCTATTGCCGACTCACAAGTGCGTCACTAGAATAGTCGAGTAAATTGATTTACGAGCTTGGTCACGGAACGAATTAAACTCAAGGTACCACTGTACTGTACTTGATATGCATCATGGCATTGTAAATCATGTTTTCATTGGTTGTTTGGCCACATACTGCACACAAACAACAACAAAAGCTGAGTCTATATGCTTCTGAAGGCAAACACAGCAGAATGGCTCTTCTTTTGACTTAACCTGTGACGGCCTCAGCACATAACATCCGTTGAGCGGAATTGATTTTCGGAGGGGAAAACGTGGCGTCGCAGCACAGTGAAGCCTGGCGGGACCTCGGCGGCTCGTGGAGCGCTAACCCGCCAACATGTAGCGAGCGTACTAATGCGGTCCCTTCCGCCCCCTCGCCAAGATGTTCTCAACATTTTCCGACATTCCCGGCTGCCACGAGCGCAGCAATATTTTAGAGTCATTCAAGTTTAATGCGTTCTCGGCACTGTGGGTTTGAGAAGATGTCCTTAGCACTTGCGGCAGTTCCTCTCTAAGGCGCACGCTCAGGAATATAAAGTGCTGCATGCAATAAAAATGGGCCAGTCAATTGTCTTCATATGGAGGAGTGACTTGAAATGTGAAGCTTATGGAAAAGTCAATCAAACGGGGCTCACTAATCATGCTAAGTATGTCGCGGGTCCAAGTTAGCCAATGCTGTTTGCTATTGCTGATCTGTGCATCCCAAAAAACTCAATGCAGCTCTGCTTACCTTGCAGGAAGCTAGGTGGTTAATATAACCATATAAACACAAACATGATACTTCGTCACATATTTATAAAAATAATTTATTTAGTCGTTCAAGGTCACACTTGATGGGTGGGCATGCACTCCAGAGAATGAACTTTTTGTATCCAATGAACAGTCAATATTTCAGAATGTGTCCTCTTTTAATGAAAAACAAACACACAAATGAATTATGGCCATTGATACATGACCGGCGAGCAATAATGCACTTAATATGGAGTGCGTGTTCAGTCTAGGATCCGACTGATATGGATTTTTTTAGGCAGACACGGATATTTGTCAGAATAAAATTCCTATAACCAATTCATCGGCCACTATATAATGAATAAAATCACTTATTTTTTAGTTCCTTAATGCTTACAAATTACGATCTGAGCACGAGGCAGAACATTTGACTTATTTACAATATATAAGTATTTCATTTTACAAAAGAGAAACATTTGAAAAGAATGGGCCGACTTTTTAACTCAATTTACTTGTATATCAAATAAATTACACTGCATGTCCTACGCAGACTGACAGACCTATTTCGCTCCAATGTAACACACTAACATAAAGCGTGGATAAGTGAAGAGATGGCTAAATGCCTTCTTGATGTCACGGTTGCCGAGGTGAGGTGGGATGCTGGCATTCGGGGGCCAAATTGGCAGGATGGAACGCAAAGCACGGGACCAGCAAGAGGAAAGGCCTCCAAGTGGATCGTCGTCAGATGATCCGTTGGGGCTGAGATGCTGGTTGCTAATAAAGGAGGCAATTTATCACAATAAAGGACGGTGTCCATCTCCCTGCTCGCTCCGTCCTTTCATCCCAGCTCTCCATCTCCTTGTGCAGTCTCGCTAATGGGGAGCACACGGGAGGACTGTGACTGTATTGCGGTCGGGGGAAAATAAGGGCTGCGCTAAGGAGCGTGGATTGTTCTGCTGCCGTCGTAGGTGGGCCCCGGGAACTTGGCAAACAATGGCAGCCGTTGGAGGTTGGGGGGGGCGGGGAGGACAGGAAACAGGCAACAGGAAAAGCATGTCCTCCAGGAGGGAGAGCATGCAAGCACATAGAGGAGAATGGTGGAGTTGTAGACAGTATGAAGGCTTGGAAACTGGCCACGCAGCTGAGGTCAGGACGCACTGACTTAACAATGACTTCCCATCGAGTAAAACTCGGCGCATGAATACGAACAGTTGGGTCGAATTGTGGAATGTTTCCTACTTTTCAGCATAGTCGGCAAAGCCCCGATTATCGGATGGCTCTGAAAGATTATCTTCAGCGATTATCCTGTGTTGTGAGGTGCGTTAAAGCGGAGTACATCCATACTGACAAGCAAGCCAAATTTAAGCATTTTTCCTTCCTGCCGATCAAAGTCAGCCCAATTACCAGATTTTAACTGATTATCCTGTTGTTTGGGGTTTGTTAAGAGTTTTTTTTTTTATCACCAATCCACTCTGAGATGACAATCGGAAATGGTGGACTTGGTGATTGTTGACATAACCAGAGCTGGGCACTTGACCCTTTTTTGCCGGTCCGTCCTCCGTCCGCGACTTTGGTCCTCGTCCCTCCGTCCTTATTTATAAAAATTATCGTCCTCCAACCCTGCACGTCCTCGTCCTTCTAAAGCACTTCCGTCTTTACATTCCATACATCGTGAGTGGATTGAATTGTTTACAACTGTTTAACTAAGATAGCTTTTAGCTGCCAGCAACCACCGTTGTGATGAAGAAGATGATGATGATGATGATGATGAGGACAGGAGCAAGCCAGAGGATATCACGAGAATATTTAAGCAGAGCTAGGCAATGTACTATAAATTGAGCATGCGTCATTCGAATTATTTTTCTTTCCCGATCAACTCAGAAAATGGTCTGAGTCACAGAAAAGTTGAAACAGAAAGTTGTGAAAATTTTTGTGCGTGGTTAGAACCAAGTTCTACAAAGCCCCCGGACTCTCTGGCTGTTGATGTGAAATGGAACTATAGCTAATTAAATAGAGTACACTCACAAAAACAATCGGGCCAAAACTGTTTCTCACAGGTCAGTCTTGGGCCTACAATTTGGGGGAGGAGTCTTTTAGTGATTGTTAGTATGGATAAGGTTATATGCGTTGTGTTGGTTATCCAGCGTACACCACACATGATAAGAGCGTAATTATACGCCTCGTTTATTCCCCCCATCGTCGTGTAGTGTCTCTCATATTTTACAAATTGGTTAGGATGTTAATAAAAAAGTGTGCGCCGTACGATTTAGTCGTTTTCATTAAGTGCAGCTGGTGGCGTGGCTTTGTGACACGTGGTGGGCCAATGATTAGCGGCGTCTTGTAACATATGTCTTCACCTCCATGACCTCGCCTCCCTCTTTGTTCATTAGCACGACTGAATCCTCATTAGCATGCATGCGGCCCTGATGGATATGTGGGCTAATCAATGTGCGCTCTCCTCATCCACGATGGGACCATATGCACAGCCAGTCGACCTTAAAGGTGGCCAGTTGTCCGGACCTTATGGTGCCGCACGCCCGTGTCATCGTATTGAGTTGAGCCTGGTGGAGCATCCGAGAATGCTCTCGCTTTGAGTCTTTGGACAGATTCAGGGTCAAAATCAGATTTATACCAAAAACTTAACTTCTGGAAACCACTTCAACATTTTTTGTAGAATACTGGCATCCGATAAACAACAGCAACAACAATAATAACAATAATGAAAAAATAACAGAACAAAACTCATTAGAACCAACAACAATGGGCACAGAGCTCTTCTGAAGGTGAAAAATTCTTCTGACTTATTAAACTTAAACATCTGTTGGATCTACTAGCCTCATCGACTGGGTAGATGTGAGTTATGTAGTTCTTGTGTCATATGCAGCAATACAAATATGATCTCCTCCTCACCAGAAGTAATAATAATACTGTAATTACAAAGCATATTGTTGGTGTCCTGTGAAAAACACTTAAGTCCAATTTTGGAAAAAAAAAAGGTAATTTTCTGTAACACCATTCACGTAAAAATAAGACAATTGACAAAAATTGACAAAAATTGTGTTTTTCACATGACAGCAACCACATACTTTCTGGATAGCGAGCCGCTGAACAAAAGAGGGAATTGTAAACTATCTTGAGAGCTCATGAGAGTGTGTAATTTAGCGGTTCAAGATGCACATCGTTCGGGACTATCCGCTGGGAGTTACAGGAGAAATTTGGGGAACAACTTGCCTGTTTTATCCCGGCCTTGGATGGCGTTGTTGGCAGGCGGCGATGTGCTTGCTGCTTCCCGTGTGAAGTCAAACAGCAATCAGGGAGCCTTAGCTCATCCAGGAAGCCGCTGCCAAAAAGGTTGTAATGTGAACCTCAAAATACTTGGCGCATAATTCCATCTTGTCAGAACACCCCATTGAACAAGAGTTTCTTCAAAATGATCCTACATATCCATGTCCAGTCTGACCTAACAGACCAAACGTCTATTATAATATAGTCTTTGCTGACTGTTCTAAGATCTTTTGGGGAGACTTAGCTGTTTAGCCTGGGTTGTTACCGGAGGTCATGAAACATCCTCGCCATACTGATGCTTCTGGTGCATTCTTCTCAAATCTAATCATCTGTAAGCCATTTATTTTTAAGGATAATGTTGAGTTTGAAATAATATTTAAGTGTTTTGGGATTATAGCTACATTTCCAGTTTATACAGCTGTATCTTGACGTACGAGTTCCCAAACCTTCGAGACGTAGCTTGGTTGATTATCTTGTTTTGTATTTTTTTTGTTTTGTGTTGCGAGCCAAAATGTTCTTACAAGTATGCTTGAGATGTGTTTCTGCTCAAGAAAAAAAAAGAAGCAATTAATGTAGCGTAAGGTCCCACGCAATGTGGGCAAGTAAAGCCGTAGTCGCCGATTCACTTTCAGCCGTTTATTTAACAAGATAAACAGTCAGACACGCAAATGCAAAATAAGAATACTCACAAGGAGCGACTCCAACTCCAGGTCCTGATGTCACTCACTCGGCCACACTCCTTAAAGACACACATTCAACACACAAACACTACACTACATACTGTAATTCCACTATAAGTTACTTTACAGTTACTTTTTTATATTCACTTTTATCATGTATGTGTTTTTAAACAGTACACGTGTCTCAATGCATCCATTTGTGTGGAGAGAAACTGTTGTAGGACAAGCAAGTGTGCCCTCATAGGTATGAACAGACAGCACTTTGTTAATGAGACAGATTGGCAGTGATTGGTCGCATAGAGCGCTTCAGGCCTCCTGGGTCACCATCCATATGTCTCGTTTGTCAGCTGTGTTTAGTGCTCACACAATGAACAGCCACATATGGACATTTTCTGCTGGGAATTTTTACAGCCTTTGCCAGATAAACATAATAATCATCTGCTTTTCCCTATTTACATGTCTCCCTCCCCTTGAAAAAAAATACCAAGCAGAAAATTAATCTCAAAATGAATCCCAGGTGTGGATGAGACATTTTGCTCAGGTGAAAGCTGGCAGCATTACAGCAAAGTTCAAGTGACATTTTAGAATCGAAGACTGTTTTCTTTGGCCCAGACAGAGAGCCGGTGGATTTTACTGTGGGGCTTGTTTGCTAAAGGCTCAAGTTGCAGATGTGTTTGTGGAAGCCATGCTAATCGGGCTGTGTATATCTATTGCAGGTTCTGCAGTGGAATGCGGTTCACAGGAAGGAAGTGGCAGTTATTGGCTTAGACATTATTCATGGGTTAAATATATATAGCCCTGTCAGTTGTGAGGCCCTGGAAAGAGAGGATAAGACGAAAAGCTCCGCTCAGGTTTTGCGGCATGAGCGGCGAGTCCGGTTGGTTCTGGCATCACATTAAGTGGACCACAAAGGTTGAATTTAGTGAAAGTGAGGATGTCTCTTAAGTCTTCCAACTGTATACAGTGGGGGGACGAACATAATGCCATCCAAGACGCTGTTAAATCTCCAATTTGTCGGAATTTAGAACCAATTTTTCAATGGGAAATAATCAGGGCGTGCACATAATGTTCCCTCTAATTTTCCATGCATCTGAGCATTCGCTCAAAATCCCTGAGCATTCCTTGGACCGTGGTGAGCAACACCAGACATGCACATGCCGGCCAAACCAGTATCACATCCGTCCAAAACCTGAGATAAGAACATGTTGCATGATGTAGATATGTTACAGAAAAGAAAAAAAACATCTATCAAAATAGAACATGTCATTGAATAGAAATTTGTGACACGAATAAAATCAGCGCCAGTTTACTTTTATTCTAGCACACAGACAGAGGTCATTTTAAGCATAATTAAGTCTCAATGGAATCTGTATAAATATGGTCCCACATTGTCCACTCATATATAATTAAAAAAAAGTCATTTAATAAAACATAAAGATTTCTAGTCAACTGACCTCTGAAACGCGCAAAAGAGCCTTATTTACGGCATAAACTATGCCCATTTTTGGACTTCCTGAAAGCCAGGGCTTTTTTTGCTGTCTTGTGTCGTCTTAAGGCATTACACACAGACCACAAAAACACACTAATGGGTGGATTGTTTGGCGAATAGACGAGGCCAAGTTGCATAGCGAAATACCGGCGAACGTGTGGAGAGTGAACCGCAAACAGTGATCGGCTTCTGATGCGTGGAGCTGGCGCAGCTGCCTGGAAGGTGGTGTGGTGTGGCGGATTGATGAAGTTTCACAAGCCCAGGAGATCCAATCATGTAATCAGTTCGTATTGATTGACTGTCCCAATTCAGAGAATGCCGCTGCGGCGTGCTGCCTGTCATCCTTGGCAAGCATTCAGAGCCTTGATTCGGGGTGGAACCGACGCTCAGGTCCAGAGGCATGCTGGGAGGGGTGACATAATCATGATGCAGATGCCACGCAACAACAAGCACAGTTGTCAGCCCCTTTGTATTTCTTCTAATTAAAATGCCTGGGAAATGAATGCGTCCTCACTGTAATTGCATCAAATGGTTGATGATCTGGCCTGCAATGAATTTAAATTGGTCTTTAACCGGAGTTTGCATTACTAATGTATTTCTTTGTTATATCCATCACTTTATTCACTTAAAGAAGACAATGCTGGGAAGTAACAAACTACAAATACTTTTTTACTGTACTTGAGTAGATTTTTCAGTGACTCTACGGGGGTGTATTAGTAGTGCCAATGGAATGGGTAACATCCATATCTGTAAAGGCACCATTAATGCTGGCAGGTACATATGGGTTTCAGAGTTGCTGGGATGGCAGCATATGTTATGCCAAGCCATATTCTGCATGTGTTACAACAGTGTGCGAGTACTAGACTGGCCTGCCCGCAGTCCAGGCCTGTCTCCCATTCTAAATGCGAAGCACAAAATATGACAATGAAGACTCCTAACTGTTGAACCATTGTACTCTGCTTTTATTTACATTTTATACAATGTTCCTTCATTGGAATTGGGGTTTGTACTTTAGTATAGTGGGAGTACTCTTGCGACATCTGCAAAAAATATGCGAGTCGCAAATCACAGCATTATATATCTAAACTTGACACGTAGGGAAACTTATTAGCCATCTTATCAGCAATCTGAAATCTTTTACAAACAATTCAAGCACCTCATGTCGCGTCCTTTTGACATCAGCGGCCCAATCAATAAACCACTTATTACCCAGACATTTGTTTTCGGTGCAATTACATGTCCTGCTTGTTGAACAAGACAAAGGATGGACGGCGAAGCCTTCACTGGCTTCTGTTCCAAGCCCCAAAAGTTACACACCAACACAAACATGTCTCAAAAGTTAAGATTGGCTCCTTGATGTGAGGCATAAATGCCCTCATTTTCTCTTAATAATCTAGTCTCAGTTCACTTTGTGAAGGTAGTGCTACGTTAGGTTGATAAAGACCTGTAGAGGCTCTTAAATATATCGCCCGAAGAGATACTTTGAAACCCCAATTTAAAAACCATATATAGGCCTCACCGTATCCGTGTAAACATTAGTTTGGAAACTGACTACTTTAACCTATTTAGGACTTTAACCACATTTCTACCACTAGAGCCGGGAGCACTGTTGTGTCTTCCTACCCTTAGAGCCGGTAGAGCGTATACGTCATTTTCTATTTATTATTTAATACTCGTCTCTTAACCAATGACATGCATCAGAATACACACGTGATGGTGTGGGGGGCTCGCGGAGGATGTTTCGTAATTCTTTCGAGTCATAATGGCGGACGCCGTCAATCGTGGGAGCTCTGAAATGAGTAACGACAGTGATGTAGACGACGCGCTTGTGGACTTTGAACCAGTAGAACCAGTCGAACGTGATATATGGTTAAGATGCAGCATATGTTTGTAGACAATGACAATATCGACAGCTTTGTAGACTAGAGGATGGTAATCACCACTTTCTTTTTTGAATAAAAGATAGTGATTCTCTTGTACTGACACTTTATTTTTTCATCTTTGATTGAAACAGTAAAGATTAATAAACAGAATAAACAAAGTCTAAACTTGTTTGAAAGCCACATATCTATCAAATTATTTTGGAATGACGTTTCTGTTATCGGTTACAGGGGCTGAGATATTCATTATTTTGTAGGTGTTGAATTTCTCGGAAAAATGGTAATTCCAAAGACGACCTTAGATTTGGGGAGCTGTTGATCCAGGCGCTTTAGGCCTTAATATGTGAACATTCAGTCAATATTTGGGTTAAGGTCAAAATTCCGATTTCGGAAACATTCTTACTAACCCGTTTACATGAATGAGTGGATAGAGTTCTTGCATTTGAATAACCCGATTTAAAACGGCGGCGCACGGACGTAGTGACACAAATAGATGTCATTTCTTCTTAGTTTCTACCGTTAATAAAACACATTATATTCATGTGGGTCACCTGAAGAATAAAGCAATCTGTTTCCTCTTCACTCCAAAAGTGTGCTTTTGAGCAGCGTCTCTGAGCTTTGCCATGATTGTTTATCTCTGCTTGTGTATTTCCGTAGCAGAGATATCAATGTATTCAAGTTAGGCTCGCAATGGCGAGGATAACATGCTTACAAGTACTTCCTGTTCAACAAAGACCAAGGCTGTGTCTGAATGTGCACCCTAGTTCCCAAACCCCTCATTCACTATTTAGTCCCGCACTATGTAAAGTATACAACTAGTAGTCCCTTCATTCTGTTCGGAGATTCGGATAGCCAGTTCACCACTTTCTCCTCGTCGCATATCATGTGACCACTGTACCTGTCATGACGCACCGGTGCATTAAAATCTATGACTAAGAATTATTTCCGTGGTGTATACTTACTCTATCGCTTTGATATTCACGCATACGCCATGTTGATTTCGTGCTTGCAATGCATTGTGGTATATATATTGTACTGCTGAGTGAACATTAATACACACTATGTATCCAAGTGCATTGTGGGTATTTTTGCACGTGTTTATAAGGACTTACAAAATCAGAATACTACCAATATTCAGGTTTTCAAAGGTTTATTAACTGCAGATAAACGTAGTCAGGATAACACTTGGTAAGTAACACTCAATTGAAAACCGAACCATTATTTGTAACCACTATCCTTGATTTCAATCTTGAATTTGAAACCCTAACCAAGATCAGATTTGAAGTAAACATTGTGAATTAATTTAAATTTAGCATGGTAAATCCCATTTAAAATGTTTACATTTTCATTTTCAAATCTAATTGGATCATGTAGTAATTCTGTGTGCTTATGTAGAATCTTACTACTTCCGTCTGGTGTTAAAAGCCTATATTTTCAAAATCTCACAGACCTGGCATGTGACAAGTGTTTTGTTATCATGCCTCCGCAGATCCGAGTGGACGGTCCACTGGACGCAGGAGTGTTGTACGAGACGGTGACTGTGACGAAGGACAATGGCCCTCTCCTCCGTGACATGGCCTTCTCCCTGGACCAGAACTCGCTCTATGTCATGTCCGACAATCAGGTGAGGCAAAAACATCTGGAAAGTATTTGGATTAAAACCCAAGTGCTTGACAAACATGCTGCAACGTGTCTTTAAAGGGATCTATCTGAGATTTGTGTGACTGAATGTAAAGAGTCAAATTTCAACCACTGAAAATACAGCAATCCCCCATAGAGGAACTCATATGACCGCACAACAACTAAAGCAGTGGCGGGTACCTACCTTGCAAAAGTATTGACTGTTTCATTAAGGCCTATTCGCACTGCACTTAGAAGCGCACATTGACGAAACTGAACAGGAAGTCAGCTATTTTGGTGACCTTACATTTTGAAGCTTTTTTGCCTCCCAATTCAGGGAGAGCATGTTAATTCACTCTGAAAAATGTGGTGCACAGACCGTCTTGGAATCATTTATTTTCCCAGTGATTGAAGACTAATTAGCTTATTAGGTCCCTTAACATGCCTGAAAAACTCACCAATTTTTGCAAGCTTTTACATTTTAGTTGCCCAGAACATGACCCCTAAATCACTGAGGATTCAATGTTGGCACCCAAGAAAGAAAAATCAAACCCCAACACCAGGTTCACAATTCCACACAAAATTTATTGGAAATGTCTATCATGGCCAGGACACATGAAAAGGTCTCAAGGACTCATGACTAACACTGAACCTCAAGTTGGCCATTTGAGATTAATGAAGCAATTTTGGGTGACTTCCAGGGCATATACTTTGAATAACTCTAGCAGGGAAATGGCAGATAGACAAATCTTAAATAGAATGCTTTTTTTTTCCCTACACCTTCTAATTTTGTTGGCGCATGGTCTCAAACTTAGATCATTTCGATATTTTCAGCTTTAAGAGTTCTAAGGCTTGCATCATCCAGCATGGAAGGAGCTTCCTCCAAAAACTTGCCAATTGTGTGGTGAACATTACAAATTAACAGATTAAAACACATCTGGGCAGCGGGATACACAAAGCCCGAAAAATAGGAATTTATTTACAATCCTACCAGCTGTGGAAAAGATCCACAAACAGGACGCGTTGCAGAAGGAATTGTTAAAGATGCAGGCTGTGTGTAGAGGGATGTGCTGCTGTTCTAATTACTTATCCATGCGGATCGACTTAGAGTGCTTGCATCTTTTGTACGCAGCACACACACACACATCCAATAGTAAACCATTATAGGCTTTTTCTGTGCGGCTTGAAACACCCTTTGACTTTCCCTCGCTTGGCCCGCCATCACACGGGCGTTTGTTGTTGTTGTAGTCGTCAGACATTGTATATTCCCCACACTCGCTGGAGATAAGAGCGAGCAAGCAGCGGTAATCACTTTCCCTCTGCCATCAAGTGATTATTTGGCGGCTGAATGGCAACGTGAAATGGGATTATGTTCCGTTGCAACCGTAAAAATCTTCATGAGCGCTTTAGAGTAGTAGAACTGTAGTGGGGGTTCTCAAACCTTTTTGGTCAAGGGACCCCTTACAGAGTAAACATTTTCCAAGTAATCCCAACACCAATTAAACATACTGTAACTTAGTGCACTCCTAAACGTCATGGGTATAATTTATTTTTTTTTAATTTCACTTTTCATGGCCTACTTCATAGAAAGGAATGAACCAAATTCACTAGAATTCAATTCAGTGGTATTCTTTCAACGTCAGTAGTTGGCATGCACTGCTTCCACTAACAACATGAGTGTGGACAGGAGGAGCTAGTTTACAAAAGCACAGTTGGTGTTGTTGCCAACTTAGCCATGTGGTCGCTTTTCTGACTGCTATAGTTATTAAGCATGGACTGGTTACTGGTTTACCGCTGCTTTAAAAATTCATGATTTCAAAACGGCTACAGCTTCCCATCAACGATCTGATGTTTTTTGGGGGGGGTGGTGTCAGAGCAGGCCAAGTGACATGACCCCTCCCCCTGCCATTGTCGGTGTGAGCAGTCAGCAAACCTGATGACTCTTCCGCCGATACTAACCCAAGCCTAGCTCTCGTTACTATTTTATCCAAAAAGTGACTTTCCCCAGACCCCAAATTGAGCACAACTGTACCGTCGAGCGTCAAACTGTTGTGAGACGCTTTTAGGAGGCATGGAGCTTTTGCGTGGAGAGTGAGGCTGCGGATGCCAACAGTATTGTGTCAGGCTCTGTCTTCTAAAACAAATCGAGGCAGCTCTTCCTTCAGTGTGATAGACTGGAAGAGACAAGACATCACTTATTGATGAGCGTCGGTCGTTCAAGGAGAGATGCAGGCTTCCTTGGAGGAGACAGCCACGCAGCACCAACAGTGACACACAACAAGCCAGAAGCCAGCCACCTTCTCTTGCAATATTACAACAACTGTGCAGTATTCACCAGTTTAGTCAACCGCATACTTTGTGTCTCTTGGAAATGTTCTGTTTAAAACCTTACCTAGGAATGCAACCCCAATTTGAAACCCAAACCTTACACCATTACCCTGACCTGGAACCCGAACCAAACCCTGACATAAAACCCTCATTTGGAACCCTAACTCTGACTTGAAACCATATTTTAAAAACCTAACCCTGTCTTGAAATGCTAATTTGAAACCCTAACCATGATTTGAAACTGTAACCCTGGCTTGAAACCTTCATTTGCAACACTAACCAGACTTGAAACCCTACTTTGGAACCTTGGTTTGAAGCCCCCACTTTAAAACCCAAACCCTAAGTATGAAACCCAAACTATTGTTTTAGACGCAAAGTAAGACTTGAAACCTTAATTTGAAACCTCAGGCCTGGCTTGAAACCTCCCTTTGAAACCATAACCCTGGTTGAAACACTCATTTTAAAACCTGGTTTGAAACTGCACCCTAGATTTCAAACCGTAATTTGAAAACCTAAACCTGATATAACACCCTAACTCTTTTTTAAGAAACTAACCCAAGCTTGAAACCCTAACCCTAGCTTGAAACCCTCATTTTAAACCCTGGTTTGAAGCCCTAGACTTGAAACCTTATCCCATGTTTTCCCTTTCGACTCTCTCGCCACTCGCTTACAGAAGCCCAGGGGAGAGCGCCTCACTCCTTGATTTCCCCCCACATTTTCCAGCAGAGATGAGAGCTTTCTGGATCCCTGCGAGCAAAACAATACAGATGTGGAGTAAGAAGGGAAGCGCAAGCAGATTTGGCTGAGCTCAGCCGACCCTTGTGGAATAACAATGAGCTCGTCCGTTTCCTGCCGAAGCTTCACGTGATGATGAAGGGCGAGTGAGTCGGAGACGTTCGGTACCTGAGCATCGACGGCTGCGAAAAAACATCATCCTGAGATGATTCTTGATATCCGCACAGCAGTTCAGCTTATCGCCGCGTGCTCCCAGTTTGATCACCTTGGAAGAAAAAAACAAGCGTACAATAACCTCGCTGGGTGTCAGTCGGCGTTCTATGAAATGACGGCTGAATCTTTAAATATCACACAAGGCAGGAAAAGGCACTGCAGGGGTTTTCCAGGGCAATCTCTCAGCGTATGCTCGGCAAAATGTGAAGTCGGTGGCATCGAAGTGGCACCCATCTTCAAAGTGTAGTTATCTGTACTTTTACGAAGGGCGGAACGGGGCGGGGGGGTGATAATTTTTATGAATAAGTGCGGGGGGTCGCGGCCGGAAGGGTACCCAGGTCAAGGGTGGAGGGTCGCGGCCGGACCGGCAAAAAAGGGTCCAGTGCCCAGCTCTGCTTACCGTCAATAAAGTGTCCAGTCACCCCCAAATAACCATGGTTGCGAGTCGAGGTCCAGTGATCTGCGGTTATAGCAATACATTTGTCCGAATCCCCCACTAAAATATCAAGCTTGCTTTTTCTTTTTATCGTCATACATCTTGCTGATTTTAGTCATCACTGCAGTCCTGCACGGTGGTTTCTATGATGGCTCATTGGACGCTGTTTGCAACATCTCAATGAACCCCTTGTCTTCAACTATGTTGATCGGCCTGCAGTTCATCGCTATTCGCTTAGTAAGAACATTTGTCAGCCTGTTGGGCGCGGACTTGCTCATACGGGGGATGTTCTCGAGTTTAGTTTAGTGAAGAAATTTGCGATGGCTCGCTACATTAGCGTCTTTGTTGCTATCATTAGCTGTGGCTTTAGTCGTGGCTGGTTACATTGCATTTATGTGGTAGGCGATGAACTGCTTCTTTGGTAAGCAAACCCCTTCTTACAAAGAAGGCATGCAACTGCCTTTATCAATACATTTTTTAAATTTACCATTCATCAGACCAACAACCCTCACATGTTACTCCATTTTCACATCTTCTCTCTGCTTCTGAACTTGTCCTCCCACCTACGATAGGAGCCTATCAGGTTATGCCAAACACAATGACAGCCAATCAGTGTCCACTTCAGAGTGTGACACTGACCATTGTTTTTTAACAGCAACTCAAGGACAAGCCCCACACATTAAAATGCATACACGAACGTCTCCCGCAGTTTATGCGGCCTGAAAACGTTTTCACACGGTGCACTGGATGCTGTCTCAAACATCATCTAATTATCTGATTTCGGGATTGCAAAACCTTGCTTCACTGGGTTGTGTGGAAAAGACTGCTGAATAAATGGCGGCTCTCCTGGGACGTCTCTGATGAAACTTTGCTCGAAACAGGCCTACACTTCATTTAGTACACTAACACAAAACATACAACTCATTTGACATTGTTGAGTTTTTTAATCAAAAGGGAGAATTTATTATTTTTGCAGACTTGTTGATGTGGTTCCTGTATTGGATCCTATAAGAAACATTTTCCCTTGTGGAGGCAGCACTTCTTACACTACACCCAGTTGACAATTTCACTGAGAAAAAAGGGCTGCCTATCAGAAGCCGACGCGGCACATCCAGCATCACTCACGGCAACTCTGCATGCATTTGGACTTTGAGATGATGGCAGAGTCATACTTGAGAGATATGGATGTTTCTGCAGGATACTGTTTCAGGCAGTGTACTTTGCTTTAAAGTGGCTCTAGATCTTCACCTTGCCTAGCTGATCATGTCATGGGTGGAATAACTCAGTGTGGGGTCCGCTATTATGTATATTGCACTGTTTTCTAAACTGATTGTGAATTGCGAGGCAGAGGTGGGCAGGCACTCCAGAGTTACAATTATATTATTTATTCAAGCAATTAAAAAGTCAATTTTCACCAATATGTCTCACTTAATGGGTTTATCTTGGGCCATGCTAATCAACTTTGCTTGATTCCCACTTTATGTAAATAAGGGCTTCATTAAAAGCTCATATTCAATGTATTGTATTATGAAATTCAGCAGCAAAAATGTCCAAAATAACACTGCACTTGTGCCTTGGTCGACCATTTTAGTGAAGGAGACTCGCAATTGCTCAGTAAGCTGTACTAATTTTAGCCAAATTTGTCACTGAGGATAAAAAATAGAGATATGCCTGCCAATATTGTTATATTGTCTGTCTACAAGTGTTTCTGTACTGCTTGTGTTCAAACATCTGTTGCTGAAAGGGTTATAACAATGCAACTTCCATACTCATCTATGGCTAGTGGACTTTCAATAAGGCAACGTTATGTGGTTGTTTCAAATAGACAAGCAGTGATTCTCTCTCTCTTTTAATGTTTGGAATGTAATGTTTAGAATTGCGGGGTGCCCAAACTACGGCCCACAGTACAATACAGATGCATTATGATTTTTTGTCTGGCCATGCGATCAAGACTAATACACGCATACAACGTGCCATTCTATTCCACACTCTCATTCAGATTTTAGAATGTTGGTGCTAAATTGCCATTCCTTGTTAGCTGCGCGGAAGAAGCACGTCAACATTGAGCTAACAAGTTCAACTGGAATTGAAACAGTGAGTCAACAGATAAATGCACATAAGTACCTAATATTTAGCTAATGTACACAGCTGCAGCATATACATTTAATACATACATTGCCAAAACAGATGCAGCATGTTTTATGTAGACTGCTTAGATTAGATACATTTTCCTTGCTTGACCTTAAAATGCAGTGTTGTGTTTGTCATATATATTTTTTTCTTTCTAAAGAAAAACGACGTTGGGTGACCCCATCAATCAGCGTTCAGTAGCATTCTATAAGTGACTGCTGTATTGTTGTATTTTCTTGAGATTCTCAAAAACAACACGCTTGTGAAAAATAATATTTAAAAAAAAAATAGAAAAATAAAGATACTGGTTGAAAATAGCCCTTTGAGTAACTCATAGTAAAGTTCACGAACAGTAATAAGAACAGAGACATATGTTTTGTCTCCTCTCCTCATTTTTTTTTTGTTAAGAATCTGAATCGAGAATCGTTAGGAACCGGCATTGAATCAAAGAAGGAGAATCAGAATCATCCAAAATCAAACAATGCCCAACTCTAATTATTATTTATTTAGTGAATAGCATTATCATATATTACCTAACTTTATTTTTATCTGTGAAGAACCTAAAGAAGTTTATTTGGTTATTATTTATTTCACAAATCGTGTTATTTATTTCCTGACTTTTTTTCTGGAAAGAACCCAAAGAAGGTTATTTGTTTATTATTTATTTCTTAAATGGTGTTATTTATTTCATGAATAATGTAATTGTTTAGGGTTGGACTTTATTTTTCTGTGAAGATCTCGGAAAGGGTTATTAATTTTGTTTATGTGTGGCTTTCTGTAAAACAATAAATGTTTCGGCACCCCTACAATCCTCACACTTTTTTCTGTTACAAATCAACCCCCCGCATCAGAGAAGGAAAAAGTTATGTGGCCCTCACTGGAAAAGGTTTGGGGACTCCTGGTTAGGATGCACCATAAACTTCAACTATGAGAGACAATAAACAGCTTAAAGCCTCTGTTTTTGAAAAAGTTTTTGATTGTTCACTCACTGTTTGTCAAACTGCTGCTTGTTGTGAAGTGAGTTGAGTTGAGTTGAGTTGAGTTCGCTACCGTCATTTTACACTAGTATCTCAAATTTTTCACTAGCAAGTCAAAACAAAACAAAAATGGTCGAGCGACGGTTTGTGTCTCAAGTCAGGTCACTTTAAGTCACCATACAAGCAAGAAAAGATCTGGAATAGATTCACTTGACCCTTCAACACATTTATGCTATAAATCAGCATTTAATTATGTTCATGTGTACTCAAAGTGGACTACGTCACACTGTAGCCACTTCCTTGCATGAATGCATGGCGAGTAAACAAGTGCACGGAACACTCCGTTCGACGCTGCGAGGGGAAAGTGTCGTGCTCCCCTGCATACAAAACCAGCTAGACACATTTTATTATTTATTTTATTGTACTTTCTTATTATTCCCCGGCTGGACGTGCGATGCAA
Organism: Filicampus tigris; assembly: GCF_054856515.1. Lineage (NCBI taxonomy): Eukaryota > Metazoa > Chordata > Actinopteri > Syngnathiformes > Syngnathidae > Filicampus > Filicampus tigris. Next base: position 7,307,615 of record NC_141225.1, on the reverse strand, counting down.
GCAATTTCCTGATGTAAGCAATCACAAATGAAGTGCATTAGAGTGTCTCCGGTGCGCTAATAGCATAAGTGGGCGCTCTCTCAGGTCCGTGTTGGCAAAATGGATTAGCTCCCGCATCCCTCACACAACCACACACACGCCACATAACTTTCTCTCTTTTTTAAGCAGTTCACAACCCATTTGGTTCGTTCCATTAACAAAATGAGTTTGCTGCATGGGAGGAGTTGAGGGATTTAATATCCCAGTCTGACGCAGTTGGAATAATGCAGGAATTGTTGCGGTTTGGATCGGTAAAAACGGACAAAATCGACCTGTGAGTCATTGTGTTCGACCATAGAAGGCAGGGGTTTGCGTATGTTTTGGGTCCACGGACCCTTTACAATAGAGACTTTTCTTTTTCATGAGCACTCATAATCCATAACACCAATTAAAAATAGATACTGTGTGTCCCTTAGGAATTAAAAAGTAGCCTATTTTCAAGAAGAAAGTAAATGTTATGGTTAGCGGCTTTTATTTTTCAGAGAAACATTTTATGAGAATAAAGTCATCATGGATAAACAGCATTAAGTTTGTAGGTATGCATTTTTTTAAATGAACCAACATAATTTAAAATGATTTGGATGACACCCAATCCACAGACCCCCGGGGAGCCTAAACCTCAGTTTGAGAACCACTTGTGTAAATCATCTGTGGAGGTCTGATTAGAAGCAATTTATTTTCACGAGGCACAGGGACACGTGCCAGAATCCAAACATCAGACAAGACCGTGGTTTAATTTGCAGAAAGATTTGGAAAGAATAGCAGCTCAGCACGGTGATACGCCGGTATCAATCTCCTCGGTCAAGTGGATTTTAATGGTGCACCTGGTATTTTTGCGTCATAATAACTTTTTTCCCCCATTCCCTCTCTGACAATTGAGACCAAACATATGAAGTTGGCAGAGAGGCTCCAGCACAACACGGGGTGAATAGTGCTCAAATGAATGTGCTGCAGTTTAAAAGTCCAACCATGAAAGCGTTGTCTGTGGGCTATTAAATTGTGTTTACAATCCCAAAGCTTCAGGTGGGTCAAAATGAGCTTTCCAGTGGGACACAAAGAGCATTTTCTCTTTTGTGCTCCTCATTGAATGATTGCTGTTGTCTTCCGAAGCAAGTCCACCTTGAAAAGCCTGCTTTTTACATCATGTCATTGGCAAGGTCGTATTTAGTCAAGAAAGAGCTCCATCGCCTGGGGTTAGGAAAACACTGTGGCTTCACTTTAAGTTACCATGCAGGCTGTTTTTTTTGTTGTTTCCATGGGTACAGCACACAATAAAAGACAGCCTTGACTCGCCGTCATACATGTCAACCATGCAAGCCTGTAGAAGTGTCCTGTGTCCTTTGTTCTTAATTCCAACGTCTTGTTCTGCGAATGCTGCAGGTTTATTCTTGCTTTGCTACACTGCATGAACACAACCTTCAAGGGGAAATATTATGGAAAATCGACTTTTTAATGGTTTGTAGACAAACAGTGGGGTCTCTGCAGTGCCTGCTCACCCATCAAGAGTGAAATTAAAAGGAAGAACATGTTTTCTTATATACCTATGAAAATGTGTCTGTGAGTGAGCTTTTCTGCATTTAATTTATATAATAATGGCCCCTACACCAACTTTTTCTGCCCATGGCATGATCAGTTGGGCTGGGTGTACATCCAGAGCCACTTTCAAGCAACACCATCTGAAACTTTATGATGCAAAATCTGCTATGTGGTTCCCCCTACTATGATGACGAAGCCAAAAGGTAAGGAGTTTACTGAGCGCTGAGTTGAATGGATAATAAGATTAGCATTAGCGAGCACCATATACTGAACTAGATTGCTTGATTAGGTTGTCAACATGGTGGCGGTAATGGGGCTACTTGTGTTTGGTAATGTGTCCATGTGCCACGTACGGACAATGTGGTGTAATAAGTGCTGCATCCTGTTATTGTAATCAAATCAAATCCAATTTTATTCATACAGCACATTTCAAACAGTGCAACACAGTGTGCTGTACAAAGATAAAAAAAAATCAATAGGGAAAAAAACAACAACACAAACATAGAAATATCCACCCCTCCCATTTTCACATACATACACATACACACCCAGATCAACACACCACCCACATGTACATAAATACACACAACGCATATTAAGTGACAGTGGAGAGCAGGGGTCTTCAATCCTGTTCCCCGAAGGCCGGTGTCCTACCTCTTTTCCATCTGTCCCTGCTGCAACACACACCTGATTCAAATGATCAGGATCATTATCCAGCTTCTGCAGACCTTTGGTGAATATCTGTAGCATGGAGTGATGGAAAACAGGCAGGACACCGGCCCTCGGGGAACAGGATTGAAGACTCCTGGTGTAGAGACATGGCAAGGCACTCAGATGAGGAAAAGAATCTGTGGGAGCCATCCACATCGAGAGGTGCCATAGTCCATGACCACAGAGGATGCCACCACAGAGACCACGCCAACACGGGCACACCGGCATAAAAATAATCTTGAGTTGTGTTTGATGAGCATAAGGACAGAGTACCATAAATACAGCTATCTCTGCAGTGTGACCCCCGTCGCTCTATTGTTTGTTTGGCAAAACCGACTCCCACTATCGCTGGCAAGGGATGACAGGACAGTCCGGGCAATGGAGTGATGGCTCCTCACGGGCTTATACTGTATATAATAAGTCCATGCATCCCCTGCATCTCTTTTCCAAAGGCTGCGCTGCTGCGTGGTGAAGCTCGTTAGGGAATTTGCCTCGTCTGACAACAAGAGTGACTGAGAGGTTCTGGGATGCCACGGTGTCGCTCTACAAGTTTTGTTTTTATGTCTAAATGAAGCTGTTGCGGCTTTTAACAACATTTAACAGAGTAGTTAAATGAATAAATAAGTGAACTGATAAAATATGAAAATAAATCATAAATAGATCAGCTAAAAGCTAAACTAACAAGTAAGTCTTGATCCTCCTTTTAAAAATATCAATAGTCTCTGCAGCCCTGATGCCGTCTGGCAGGCTGTTCCGGTGGCTCGGGCCGTAAAGACTGAATGTAGCCTCTCTATAACTTTCTGTTTGAGATTTGGAAACAATTAAAAGGCCAGTGCCAGAGGACGTCAGGGCCCGCGAGGGTCGATAAGATAAAAGCAAATCAGACAGATATGATGGCCCAAGACAGTTAAGACATTTAAAAATAAGTAAAATAACCTTAAAATCGATTCTGAAACACATGGGGAGCCATTGCACTGATCTTAAAACCGTTGTAATGTGCTTCTATGTCAGCACACGAGTTTATGGGCTCTGGAGTAGTTTTCAGTTCAAAACTCACTTTTTCAGAAGAACGAGAGCAGGGCATTGCTATAATGAATAAAGCGTGCACCAGCACCTCCGTGTTAGCTTCAAAGAGAAATGGGCGGACTCTGGCTGGTTCTTAAAATGGCGAAAACCTTCTTGGGTTATGTTCCTGTTTGTGGAATAAAATTAAGATCAGAGTCGAAAAAAATGCCCAGGTTCTTTACACATTGTGAATTTTTTAAGTCTTGTAGTTTTGGTAAGAGTTTTTCTATCCAATCACTAAAATCTCTTTTGTCCTGATTGAGCTGTAGGAAGTTCACTGTCATCCGCGACCAAGTATCTAAAATATAGTTAAAAAGAGGAGCAGTTGGCTCTGTGTCATCAAGAGACACAACTGTGCGTCATTTACATAACTGTGGGAGCTGATGCCATGCCTTCTAATGATGTCCCCAAGAGGAAGCATAAATAGATGAAAAAGAATTGGACCTAAAATTGACTCTTGGGGCACCCTACACTCAATTTCATGTGTTCTGACAGAGGCTCACTTTTGGTCCAAAGTCATCCGTAACACTTGTTGTATTTTAAGGGTAATATTTTAAGATTAGTTTGAAATATTATGTTTCGGGATCATACATCAGTTTGGGCATATTTAGGCTTTAAACTATTAACATAAGCAATTATAAAAGTTGTAGGGTCTGGCCTCATTTATTTGCTCTTTTATTTTTGCTATTTGCAGAAAACTCGGAAAATTTCAAACATTCCAACAGCTGTAACAAAATTCCCAACATATTCAAGATAAAATATAAAACATAAAACCCAGTCGAAATTAAAAAAAAAAAAAAAGTTATGAGAAACAGCAAGAAGGGCAAATAACATCAACTAATATTAAAAAAAATAAAGTGAATGTTTTGCCAATAATGTCTTAGGTGAGCATCTATTTTGACATGTCAGACAAATACAATATGAAATAGTATCGAAAAATTGATTAATCACAGTACTCGTTAATTGATTTCCAGCTCATCAGCTGATTTTGTTTTTAGCTATCTTTGCCAGTAAGTAACAAACAAATCCACCACTGCATTGACCTCTTCAGAATAGTGCTGAGGACAAAGAAAGGAAACTTTATTTGACAGGTTTTATTTTTTCCACAACTTTCTAATTTTAGGTGTCCCAGATTCCCGTGGAGGCCTGTGAGCAGTATGGAATGTGTGCAGAGTGCCTGAGCTCTGGGGACCCTCACTGCGGTTGGTGTGTACTGTACAACACGTGAGTCTGCATGCACACAAACACGCACGCACACTATGTCTAAGGGATTAAGGGTGCAAAATTGTTATTTAAAAAACAGCTAGTGAGTGGAACGTTATAAATAAGAGGAAGCATGTGATTTGTGCAGTTTGAGGCGAGAGCATTTTTTTTAGTGGCAGCCAAAGACAGGGAGGGCGAGGATTGTCTGCCATAGCCACACAACCCTCAAGCTCGGCCAACAATTGATTTTAACCCACATTGTGCCCCTTGCAAACAACAAAAGCACCCAACCAATCCTGGCCCTACACCATAGGTCACTAGTCCCTGCCCTAGGCCTTAGACCAACACCTTTTATCAACCCAAAACGCTAGACCACAGACGTCCGCTGTGGGCCTGGTCCCAGATGTTAGCTTTATTTGTCGCGCTAGACTCTAGTACTAGTCCTTGCCCATACCTTAAACCATGAGCCTTAGACCTAGTGCTCATCTTGGCCTAAAACAACAGCACTAGTCCAAGCTCTAATCTTTAGATCTATGGTGGTATGCCACAATACTTAATAATGTGAATAGAGGGCCTTGCCTCAACTGTGGTTGGGAAACACTGGTCTAGCCCTAGCCCTAGTCCTAAACCTTATCATGGTGATGGGCAACTGGTGGCATGTGAGCCGCATGCGGCCCTCGACCGCACTCTGTATGGCCCCTTGATAACGAACCGAGACCTTGGTATTATTACAAGGTCTAGACCTTAGACCCCTCGAGATTTTATTGTCGGGGACAACTAGGTTTGTGGTGGGCAGCAGGGAGGGGGGTTTGGGATTAGCTGGGCCATTACAATGGGACCTCAGCATACCCGCGGGAACATTTGGGATCCGACAGAGCCAGCTTATCTCTCTCATCTTAATTATGTGACCCCCAGGTTAGCTTGCATAATACCTCGATATGGAGCATGGGGGATTGAGGAGATTAAAAGCCTGTGTTTTGCAAGACGGCCCGCAATGTTTGAAGCTGACCTGAGTCGGGGGGATTTAGAACCGTTTCATGGTGATGTGTGTGTTTCTGTGAGCTCTATCTTGATGAGGATCGGCGTCACTTAAATTGCAGCTTTCAGATTTGTCGCATCACCACTAACCTTAGAGGAGAGAAGTTATGTTTTGTTTTAATCTAAATTAACTCGTTTTTCCCCCCGTTGCCTCCTGCCATGTCTAATTATATGAATTAATGCTGTCCACTTATCACTAAATTGCTCGGCCACCGTTCCGTTCCCTCAAGTGAGTTGTGATCCATCATTCGGCAGAACAAGGCCACTTTAACTTTCTGTCAATGTAATCTACTCTTTACCATGTCTCTGGTCTCTGAGCAATTCTCACATAGCCACTTTTGCACTACATGCGAGCAGCTAGTACGGTATGACTTCATAAATGCCCAGTTCTGACTCGTACATGCCCAGTTCTGATTCAATGTCTCTATCATATCATGTTTTCTGTCATTTTCCTTTGTATTTGCTTTTATTTTGCTTCCTTTTACTCAGTTGCCTGCAGCCACGTCAGAATTGCAAAAGAAAATGTGCTCTCAATTGCCTTACCTGGATGAATAAAGGTTAAATTTAAAAATTAATATATGTACACATCAAATGACATACAATATGGCTGTGTACATTGACAGAAGACATTAAACAACCTGTATTCACAGAAACCCAAATTGCATGTAAGCAACTCAACAACTGTCAACACCAGGCAGTGACAACACAGAAGTAAACAATACTATATAAATAATTTGAATATTCAATGTTGCATAGTGTTCAGATGGCCTGGTGTGAATATTGCCACCATTTTAATGCTTTTAATGATGGTATTGTCCACATTACTCAACCAGCCACCGGCTGTAATAATTTTGCTTATGAAATGATGGACAAGCTCTTACAGGGCTCAAGACTAAGTTCTCTTCTTGGAGAACAGTAGCCGCTAACCTAAACTTTTAGGGGCGGAAGTAGAAAATTCAGGAGAAGGAATATAAATAACAAATTGACTTGCAAAATGTATTTTCACATTTTTAATCCTTTTTACAGCACAATTTATTGGTCACACATGCGCGAGTAGATGAAAAATTAAGATGCACTGTCAAATTTTATGGGCAAACTACTACCATTTAGGGGCAGTCTGGAGCCCTGTCATATGTATGCACCATATTTATATCATACTTAATGCTTTTATAATTTTTGCTGTAGCTTAGATTGACACACTGGCATTGCTGCATTACATCCGATCTGTGCGTTTACACTGTACTTAAACTGGCAGATGTCCGACGCACATTGGATTTTTATTCAGATTTGAATGCAGCAGGATTCTGGTGGGAAGCTTTATGATTCCTTGTCTTTTTTTGCATTTTCGCTAGCATGATGACTGCCCCATTGTGCCATTCGAGAGCAAAACATTGGAATTTTGTCACTTGAACCATGTACTTTGATGAGAGTTGTCACGAGTTACAGTGAAGTGTAAGAGTTGTTGCACTTCAGTCAGGGTTTGTTACTTGAAAGTCAAGCCTCTTCAAAGCGTACCTGAGTGCTACACAGATGGCACCCAAGCCCCAAAAGACAGAGATGACACCCCACCCACCCCCCTGTCAACATGTCTCGAAAACAATCGATTGTGCCAGCTCAACACCGAGTTCTTTACACAACCAATCGCCCCAACCCATCCTGGCACTTGACCATAGACCTTGTCCTGGTTGCCAACCTTATACCTAACCTTAGACCTATTCTTCGCCCTACACCATCGTCTTAGATTAGTTCAATAGACCTTGGGTCTTAAGGCCCTGATACACCAAAACGACGTTCGCCAACAGTGATAGACGCTTACCCCGTGGCGTCTGGCCGGCTGTCGGCACGTCACGCTGGCAAAGCACACCGCAACGACAGACAGCGACGCTGACCATTAAAGTACCTTCTGCGCATGCATAAGATGGAATACCCTTCCATACCATCGGCGGCGGTAGTCACCATTTCTCATGGTTAGAAAACTCCAACCGGAAAGATGTTGGCCAGGGGCTGATTATAACAACGTAAACAATGCATTCGGCTCTATTCTTCGCTCACGATGAACTCCCACGCGAAGTGAAACCTCACGTTCTTGACACGGTATTGTGAAATACTTACTTTGTCAACCCTCGCTCTTGTACTTGTAAGAAGATTAAGGCAGCGGAGGCATACGCACTGTTTTTCCACCTTTGTCACTTCACGTTGGTGCTCCGCGAGCTGATTTGCTAGCAAACAGCCAATCAGAGTGACCAAATGTCACGACTGGCGACGCCGATTCAACAAACGCAAACGCCCCCAAGACGCTTACAGACGAGGTACGACACTACGATGGTGGCCACTACACCAATTAGACGGCGCTTGAAGACGCAATGACACTTAACGACCTCCGACGTCGGTTTGGTGTATCAGGGCCTTTAGACTTAGTCCTATTGGAGACCCTATGTAACAGATACAGTCCATGGCCTCATCCTACATCTTCATCTAGTCCAGGCCTTACAAATTAGGCCATCCTGGCCGAACATTTTACGTCTAGTCCTAGCCTTGGTCTTTGACTCCTAAGCATTCAGGCTTTACAATATAAAACTGGTCCTATATAGTAGTCCGTATTATTTATAGATGTTGGGCTTTAGACCTAGTCATAGTCCTGGCCAGAGATGTGCACTTTACCCTTTTTTGACAGTCCGTCCTCCATCCGTGACCTGGGTACCCTTCCGTCCTCGTCCTGCTGTCCTCATTCATAAAAATAATCGTTGTCCCAGCTTCATCCTTTTAAAGCGCCTCCCTCTTTACATTCCGTCAGTCCTTGTATACACAAAAGACAGGCTGGACATATTTCTGTCAGTCAGTGAAATGGCATCCTGAGTCCTGTGTTATAATCCATGTGTTGAACCACTAGAGGGCAGACTATGCCTGTGCAATGTGACTACTGGGAAGCACATGAAAAGTGTTGTGCAGGCAATTAATGAAGGTGGCTCAATGGTATTGCAGAAGAGAACAGTGGTCTTGCTTGTTAAAAGAATCCAACATAACACGTTCAGTCAGTACTTGACCCGGTTAGGGACGAATAGAGGGACGGACAAAAACCCACTTCTGTCCTTGCTTAGTCCGTCCTTTTTGAAAGACTCCTCATCCTCCGTCCATTCCCTGGGACGGAATGCCCATCTCTGGTCCTGGCCGTGAAATTTTAAAACTCGTCCTGCCTGGATCGAGATCTTAGAACTAAATCTAGTAACAGCTCAAGACTTTATTCCTTGTTGTCATTCCAGACCTTGGCCCCAGACCTTTTACTAGTCTGAGCCCTCGACTTAACAGTATTGCTGACGTTACAAATTAGTGGTTGGATGCTTGACTTTGACCCCTGTTGACAAATTCTGACAGTGTAGCCAATGAAATGGCAAGCTCCAAATAGTTTGAGTTGAAAACAGACTCTCGTGCTCAGGCAATGAGTACTTTCTTGGAGTAAACGTGTTGGTCTTGGACCAACATCCATGTGGTCATAAAGCAAAGTGCTTGCAAACTGATTCACTGCACCATCAAGTCATATTTAATCATTTAAGCACTTTAATTGATGGTTACATTTAGGGAGCGCTCACAGTCATGGTTATGAAATTTCCTCTTTGGAGCATTCTCATACGCTGGACTCTAAGGCTCCGTCTATAAATGAATGGACACCTGCTGAGGGGGCTGCTTGATGAGGACAATGGAACAAATGGCCCCCATCAGACAAAAGCTGATGAATAAAACAGCAACATGAAAAGAGAATTTTGTCGGCGGCACTTCAGCTGATGAGCGGTCACAGTCGGACACGGCTGCTCCTTGCAGCCTCCCTTGAGGAGCCCAGCCGCAACAGCGCTATCCCCGGCTTTTTATTCCAGCCCTCATATCGCGGTGTAATTACAGCAGAATCGTTTGAGCTTCTTGAGCACCCTTGGCACCACCTGAGAGCTTGTAAAGTGCCGCTTGCCCTCGGTTATGCACGTTAAAGATGTGACCATGTACATCCACAACGCATTACTCTCAGTGTGCCGATACAATTGAGCAGTCCAGCTGAGACTCTTGTTCTTTTTTCTTAAATGCCGTTCTTGTGTTTCAGTCTAAGTGGCCTCTTAACATCTGAAGCTGTTGAGAGGTGCCTCTTTCACAAGACTCTGGTTCACAACACAGCCTACTTCAACAAGTTAATGCATTAAAAACTGGTTAAAAAAACAACTCCATAAATTGTCCCTTGCCATTGTGTATCTTGCTTTGTCCTCGGGGGCACAACCGTGCTGGAACAGGCAAGGGTCTTCCCCAAACTGTTTCCAGGAAGAAGCATAACATTGTCCAAATGTCTTTTTAAGGGTTCAAAGTGATCAATCATGTCATCTTTTGACCATGCATATTTACAAGTAGCAATAACATCAACACCCTATGTTGGAACTTAACAGTAAAAATTAGACTGTTTACATTTTAAGGCATATTCACTATTCCTGAGGAGTCAAGTACACTGTTCTTATACAGATATTGTTCTATTTGTTGTACTCTTGAGTAAAAAATGTTTTTCTCTGTTCATCATCTTGTTCATTTTATTTGAAAAATTTACTTCATATGTTAGTAAAAAATGTTGACATACTCTCAAGTTAGCTTAGTTTTCAGTACAGATGCTTTAATTAAAACTGGCAATTGAAAAACAACTCGTGATAATAAGATTTGTATTCGTATTTTTTATATATATATAATCCCCCCACCCCCCACTTTCATCAGCAAAGGTGTTGCCGGTCCACGAAAAACATGTACTTGTATGAACCGATCCGTGTCGATAAAAAGGGAGGGCATCACTGATCTAGATGATGTATCAAATCATCTGCATTTTTTTGTTGGACAGGTGCTCGAGGAGGGATCGCTGTCCGAGGGCAGACGAGGCCTACCGCTTCAACACTGACATTGACCGCTGCGTGAAGGTCATTGCTCACCCGGATAGCATCGCCGTATCCGCACACAGCGTCCCAGTGAGTCTGCTTTGCATCCTCTCTCCCCGATACTACAGTATGTTGCCACATGAGTAATCTCAAATAACATCCACTCTGTTTGGGTGTGAACACGTACTTTCTATGACATCTACAGTAGTCTCCAGACAGAATTTTCAAGTACTATTTAGATTTTTGATGCAAGCAATAATCTTCACTTGTAGCTTGTGCAGATTACCTTAATCATATACAGTCCATTTTATAAACTCAAATACCAACTGCTGGAGATAATTTTAGCAGCGAACCAATTTCTTTCAATTTTTCAGCATCTTCGAGCCTGTCGCTTCACAATGAAGTCGATCTAATGTACAGCAAAATGAACTTATTGACTAATCATGGCGCATCCGCCCTTTTCTCAGCTGCTGCTGGAGGTGAACAATGTTCCGGACCTTTCAGCGGGAATCACCTGTTCCTTTGGGCAGCAGGCTATGGTTGAAGGCCACGTCAATGGCAACAGGGTCATGTGTCTGTCCCCGGCTGGGAAGGAGGTACCGCTTATACCAGAAGGACAAGGTGCGCTTGAATGAAGTATTTGCTGTTGAGTGAATAAGTACAGCCTTTTATTGAGGAGGTTGGCAATGAAAAATCTCAAATGCAGAGGAACGGTCTTAAGAAGACCACAACGTACCCCATCTAACATCTTCCAAATCTTAAATGTGACCATAAAAAATGTTTAACAGAGCAATCAGATTCCAATGATTGCTTGTAGTTTGGATGCATAATGCTTTCTTTTAAGTGCTCTGCAAAAAAAATAAAATAATAAATAACATAAAAAAACTCTAGGGTTGGAATTCGGTAGGAAGGTAAATTGGAAGCCCTCCAGAGCAGGAATGTTCACCCCTCAGCGTCCAGACTGCAAATGAATGGTGCTACTGGCCAATTTAACTTAATTTTGGTATCACTATTCACCTCAAAGCAGAACGGTTCATCACAGACATTATTTTTCGAAATAGAAGGGTCACAAGTAGATTTATATACAGGTACTTGTTTGTTTGTTTTATCTCACACTTGATGGGTGTCAACGTTTTGATCAATATGTCCTCTTTAAGATGCTACTCTCAAATGATAGTGCGGTAGCATCAACGCTTCACTTTCTCTCATTCTGTGGTGGTGATGTTGCAGCTTTTGAAGAAGCTTAACCAACTACTGAGTGTGTGTGTACGGCAAGTAATTTCAAGTAAGAGCAGACAAACTTTAATGGACTGTAAAAATGCTCACTGCAGTTCTCTTGGGAGTGTGTGCTTACGTGCGTATGTGAGTATAGAGCTGATAAACTGAAGTTAAAGTCTTGCTGAATCCACAGTTCCAAGTTGGAACACGATACCCGACCATGATATTAATACTAGAGACATGAACAAAAGACGGAGATTATTTTTTTGTTTAATATGCAAATAGTTTGTCCTCCGAGTGCAGTAATCCTCTCAAATTTTCACCTCACAGCAATACGCTCTTGCAGAAAGGCAGACACTAGGTAACTCTAAATAGCGAAGAGATAAGAAAGTACTTAACATTTTGTTTCTCGTTTGCCCCACACCCTCTCTCGGTCTCTCTTATTGTTCAGCCTATTTATCCGGCCTTCTCATCACCTCTTTTTGATGCAGATTTTCCAGATTTTGGGCTGGTTTGACAGGTCCAAGTGTCCATTAATGATTTAAAGCCTGTATGCCATGATTGTGTTTCCACTGATGAAACATGAATCAACCCACATGTATAGGCACCCAAATTGCACGTGAATAACTACCCAAACATTAACACCGGTGTTCAATAACACAGAAGCAAACAATCCATCAAGAAATATTACGAGGTATAGCCAATCTATGCTTTGATTCTGCACTCGCATTGGCAGATGTCCGATAGCCGTATTGAATTTCATTTGCATTTGGATTGCAAACTGAAGATTGATCTGATTCCATGTTTGCTTTCTATTTATGCTACCATGACTCAAATCCCAATTAGTCCACTTGAGAGAAAAAAACAACAACATTGTTTTCTAATTGTTACACTTGACGCAGGCAATGTAGTGTAAATCCAGCCTTAGATTGACGTTGTCTACCTCTCTCTCCTGTCAGACTGGGCCGGCGTGGAGTTGAGGTTGAATTCCAAGGAGACGGGTCAAATGGTGGCCAGCACGGAGGTGAAGTTCTACAATTGCAGCACACATCAAATGTGAGTCCGCGCACCTCTCCGTTCGCTTACTCGATGAGGAGAGTAGACAACCTCATTTAGGGCACTGATGCACTGATTATTGCTTAAGATGAGGCTCTTAGATAAACTCTTGAGCTAAATCATTCTGTCAGTTTCCATTTTAGTCAACATGATGCATTTGTCACAGCCTGTTTGTTCGGGATTTTAACCGCTTTACCATCTAACAGATTTAAATGGAAACAAACAGATAGTCATTGATGGTGAGAAAATAATCACAATAGTTTCAGGTCTCTAAATATAAAAATCATTTGATTAAATGCCATTTTTTTTTTGTAATCCAACTTTTGCTCTAGGCACAACCATTTGATAATTGTGTTTGTCGTAAAATAAGGGATAGCGTTAGCTGTGCCGGGTACCTGGAGGGCAGATGAAACAATGCAGTAATAAAAATAGGACTTTTCCCTGAAATGTTCACATTTTACCTTGCTAATAGACAATAAACACGGGGAGTGATTTGGCTTGGAGCTATAATGCAAACGGACCTGCATTAAGCATCATAAATGGCACCTTCAAACATCACTGAACCACACTACTTTACAAAGGACAAATGTTACGATATTAGGGTTAACCTGAAGGCAGATTGGGAAATAACTGCATTATCACTCCTGGTATGTAGGAAATTTTAAAATTCCAGAAAAAAAATACTTGGCATTACTTTTGCCCATTTCTTCTTTTTATGATGTAATTTTAAAATTATTTTTTTACTTCGCAAACACTCCCGCTCAAATGTAATGAACTAGCAGTAAATGCATAAAAACAATGCAGAAATACTTTATTTTTTTAAATTGTCCACTTGTTCCCATTATATTTCCTACATACCAGGTATATTGTAAATACACATGTTTTGTTTTTCTTGGAACCAAAATGGTTTTAAATCCGTTTTTATTGGGTTATTATAAAGTTATTGATAGTCAAGCAGACACATTTTCTTGGAAAATGGTTTTTTGATTTTGATGTAAGCAGTAGAAAATGGATGGATGGATTATGGCAATAAATAATGTATTACTTTGGGTCTCGAGGAGAAATAGCTTTTTTTATTTGCGCCTTAGGCAAAAATAAAAAAATCATAGGCCACTCTTTGAAATGCTCAGACACTATAATTTAACACTGGAAGATGATTGATAACTTTACAAGACTTTCCGTGACTTTTCATTGTCATGGTGCAGCATTAGAATATTTCATTGCACTTACTCTTCTCGGATATGATTTCACTTTATTTGCTGATTTTTGGCTAAAAGTCAGAAAGCCTCACGGTAAGATTCGTGCAGTCGCTGAAGTCACTCTAGTTAAAGAATAGTTACTTTCAGTTGTGTAGTGGTTCACACCTTTGAGTCCCCTTGATTGGTGCAGTCTGCCTTTTGACTCATTTATTCTGTATGTTACACAAGTAGCATTCTGAAGAATTGAAGATTGATGTTTAATCAATGTTGGTGCAACAATATTTTGTCAGCATTGAAGTTTGCGATTCAACGATGCTGTTGAATCTACAATGTATTTTGATTGAATTGAAAAATTTGAAAGGTCACTGTTTAATTAATGTTGAATCTCTGTTATCTACGTTTGCCCTTCTCTATTTTTCTACTTCAGCGGAGGGAGGTGGGAAGTGGGCATATTCTGAGGGGTACAGGCCTTTTTCAACCACAAAAAGTGTGTACTGTATCCCTCTCGCACTCTCACTCGCTCTCGCTCTCCATATATATATATTTTTTTACCACTTTTTTCTGACGTTTTCATTTCTTAACCATTTCCGCACAGTATTTTGATCTCTTCTAATACATTTTTGAATATTAAACATGTTTTCTGTCATAGGTTTTTCATATATTTAGGGAAAAGCTAACATTTTGTAGTGGACTAAGACAATGTTTTTGTTGCAGTGGGGTGGCATTGCTCAGTGGCAGAGTGGTCGTTTCCCAACCCGGAGGTTGTGGGTTCGATCCCCGGCCATGGTGACCATGTTGAAGTATCCTTGAGCAAGATACTTATTCCCCAGTTGCTCCTGATGCTGTGTCATTAGTAGGTAGATGAGATACAGTGTAAAGCGCTTTGATTACCTAAGGTAGAAAAGCGCTATATAAGTGACAGCCCATTTACAGTATTTTAATTTAGATCATGGTTGAATCAACATTGATGTTGTGTGATTTATGGTTGAAAAGCAAACGTTGACCCAACATTTTATCAACCTAGCGCTTTCTGTATAATTTGTACTTTAGTTTCCAATGTAGATTCAACACTTAAGCCGAACCATATTTCAGTATTGATTCACCCATATTTTGCTATCTGGGGAATCATTGACTGTGGGGCAGACTTGCTAGCCCCATGTACTACAATGCTGACTCACAAGATTGTTCTAAAGTAAAAAACTGGGAAAAACTGTGCTGTTGTGACTTTTTGCTTACATTACGTCATAGTTTTGTAGCCTTAAGTGGGCTACATGAATACCGATAATTGGGATCAATTTGAACACTATGACTCCCCTCCGATCAAACTCAGCAAAGGCCAGATTATCAAATGCCTGTAAAAGATTACCCTGAGTGATTATCCTTCAGTGGTGGGTTTGTTAAGAATGATTGTTCCTCCCCAACCTGAGCTAAAAACAATGTCCCATCTCCCTAATTGCAAATAATAGATCTGTTCAATATTGGTGAATGCAAATCAGCCGATCCGCAAACTCCATAATTGTGACGTGAATGAAATGACAGTCACCAACATGGAAGTAAACTCAAGATCACGCTGTTTTCAGAAACAAATCAATGAGCAACTGGTTGTGTTGAGAATTTGTATGTGTCTCTCAATTCATTCAACACAATCAAAATGACAAAGAGTGGAGTTTTCAACCATAATGTGACGATACTCGCGACTGCCGATAGAGATATGGGTGCAGTATGTGTGGCGTGCTGTGTTTGTCATCTTGAGGACACAGCACACTGTAAACTCACGTTTAAAAAAAAGAAATTAATCAGCTAAAACTTTAAATGTCAGTACGGTTGTATCCCACCTTAAAGAACTACTTTATATATTCTGCCTAATAGTGAGTTGTATATGTAATCATTTGTTTGTTTATGTTAACTTCAAACCAGATGGGTTTTTTTAATATACATTTTTTTAATATTATATTTTTTATATATATTTTTTCAAGAATATGTTCTATGCAAGCCCACTAGTAGAAACAAGGCAATATGATTAAATGTCAATGTGATTTACATGATTAAATCACGGCTCACCTGTTTTCTGAAGTCGAGCTATGATTGGTCGTTATCTGAGCCCTGAGCGTGTGTGATGTCATTTGCAGTCGATAGAAGTGACAAAATGGCCGCCCCCCAGAGATGGCTAAAAACGGGTGGATTATGTTGCTTAAGTCATATTCCACAAACCCAATATTAATCAGAATGATGTGTTTCAACTAGTGGGCCTGCATAGAACATATTCTTCAAAAAATATATTTGGGTTGACGTCAGTTTTAATATGCAAACAACTGACCTAGGTCACAATCAAAAGAGTGGCAGACTGTTTATTATGATTGTGATGGTCAAGATAAGTTTGACGGCATTTCTTCACCTTTCGGACATTTGGCTGATTTGAAACCCATTTACAATGGTCCCTTGACATACAAGTGACCCAACTTAACATTTTTTTTAAGAGACGAGCTATCGCTCAGACGATGTTTTGCTTTGACTTGCGAGCAAAGGTTTACACAATAATGTTACTCCTGGAGGTTGCATTTGATTGATGAGAATGTTCGTAGTGAAATTAGCCCGCAGTGGTAGAGAGCACACCGCCGATGCTAAAGGGCTCTTTGACTGCAACATAAATACGCGAGTATACCCAATTAAGTCATTAGAGAGAGCAGTGGGGAGCTCATCATACATACACGGCCCTTCATTAGCATGACGGTGACCCCTGCAAACTCCCCGTGATGAATATTTCACATGCAACGCCGCTCTTGACCCACAGCATCCCGTCATTAATAATCCCGACGCTGCAGCACCATGGCAGTTGCGACCTATTAATACCTCACCTCCACACACACACCCACATCCCCACACACAAGAAGTCTCTCTCACTTCCTCCCACACTTATTCTGTCTGCACATGGCATATTTCAAATTCTTCCATCGCCACACTGCCCCTCCCCACCCCAAAGCAAATAATGATGATACAATAAATAGACAGCACTACATTTATTGGCGTTTGTGGCTTGGAACTGCAGCATTGGAGAGCTGATTGGGGTTTTGTAGACCCCCACACCCCCCCGCCCCCCATACACCCCTACCTCAAGCTTTTATTATATTTCAAGGTCAAACTCAGCAAAATGGGAGTCAAACACCTCTCCCGAAATCGATGTCTCTTAAAAGCAAACCGTATGGTCTGATTCTGATGACGACAAGTGTTGGCTATGTTGTTTATGGTAACGTGAAGGTTTACAAGAATTGGGAGGCGAACGATCAAGGTCGGGGTGAACATAGTCTATTTCCTTGAGGTTAGGCCGTTTTTGTTGTCATGGTTATGGCAATGCTGTCAAAGCTGGGACAGGAGTAAGAACTGTGCTGTAGAAAACACAGGGCTCGGGACCCCATTACAGTTACGTCCTAAGTAGATGATGCAACAATCTAAGAAATATTTATTATACAGGGGGTCCCAAAAAACATGACAGCATTTGAAACATGATACGAGTTTAATTTGTTATTTGTCCACGTTTGTTACTCAAAACACTTGGATCTTAAATCATATATTAACCATCAAAATGAATGGAAATGCCTTTAATCAGTTCCTGCCCCCCTTGTCCCCAAAACAACATTTTCAATGTGTTTTTTAACAAGAATTATAACACTCTATATATTTATGTTACACTTTTCAAAAACATACAACAATGACATAAATAAAGAAAATTAGAAGTGGGATTCATATAGTTGTTATTTGCAGACGATAAACAATGCAGTAAGATTGTGAGTACTGTTATATTGTCGGTCTATAATACGCCGTTTGTGTTCAAATATCCAGCGCTTAAACTAGGGTTATAACACAGCCACAGATGCTAACCATGGCCCATGTTTGCATTAACCTTAAAATAGCTGACTTAAGGCTAACATAAATAATATATACAGTAAAATAAAAACAAATACCAAATGTAACAAAATCTTTTCTTTCTGTGATAGCGAAACATCAATAGTTTGTCTTGAACGAATCAGAAAAATTCTGCAGTCACAGTTTCAACAGTCTGGATTATGCTGTGCTATAAAAACAACAATGGCATTTGTCATTTCCCTGGAGAGGCTGTATAAATGTCATTGGAAGTTGCCTCAAAAGTGCACTAGTCCGCCCCCCCCCCCCCCCCCCCTTCTGTACAACACAATATTGCTGTTTGCGGGACGCCGTTTCAAATGAGTTAACTAGTTTCTCATAATGCCAAAAGCATATCATTCGCTGTGATGTCCGCAAGCCAGAGGCTGAGCTCCGCTGTGTTTGTTTACTCACGAGCGTGTGAGGCGAAAACACTTCCTGTCTTGAGACAACTCTGTATAGAATGCTCCGTACCGAAAATTAAGAATACAAATGAATACAAATTCCAGCCGTCACCTTATCGTGGTGGAGGGGTTTGCGCGCCCCAATGATCCTAGGAGCTAAGTTGTCTGGGGCTTTATGCCCCTGGTAGGGTCACCCATGGCAAACAGGTCCTAGGTGAGGGACCAGACTAAGCATGGCTCAAAATGACCCCTTATGAAGAAAAAAATAAATGGATCACGTTTTCCCTCGCCCGGACGCGGGTCACCGGGGCCCCCTTCTAGAGCCAGGCCTGGAGGTGGGGCTCGATGGCGAGCGCCCGGTGGCCGGGCCCTCACCCATGGGGCCCGGCCGGGCTCAGCCCGAAAAGGACACGTGGGTCCCCCTTCCCATGGGCTCACCACTGGTGGGAAGGGCCAAAGGGGTCGGGTGCCGTGTGAGCTTTGCAGCGGCGGAAGACAGGGACCTTGGCGGTCCGATCCCCGGCAACAAAAACTAGCTCTTGGGACATGGAATGTCCCCTCTGTGGCAGGGAAGGAGCCTGAGCTGGTGTGTGAGGCTGAGAGGTTCCGACTAGATGTAGTCGGGCTCACCTCCACGCACAGCTTGGGTTCTGGTACCAGTCCTCTCGAGAGGGGTTGGACACTCTTCCACTCTGGAGTTGCCCAGGATGAGAGGCGCCGAGCAGGTGTGGGCATACTTATTGCCCCCCAGCTTGGCGCCTGTACATTGGGGTTTACCCCAGTGGACGAGAGGGTAGCCTCCCTCCGCCTGAGGGTGGGGGGACGGGTCCTGACTGTTGTTTGTGCTTATGCACCAAACGGCAGTGCAGAGTACCCACCCTTTTTGGAGTCCTTGGAGGGTGTGCTGGAGGGCGCTGGTGGTGAGTTGGCTCCGATGGTGGGGGAAGATGCCGGTCCGACCTGGCAGACCCAAACGTATTGTGAGGGTTTGCTGGGAACGTCTGGCAGAATCCCCTGTCAGAAGGAGTTTCAACTCCCACCTCCGGGTCCTCGAGGGTGCATGGGAGTTCGCCCAACCAGTCTACATGTGTTTTGTGGACTTGGAGAAGGCGTTCGACCGCGTCCCTCAGGGAGTTCTGTGGGGGGTGCTTCGGGAGTACGGGGTACCAAGCCCCCTGATAAGGGCTGTCCGGTCCCTGTACCACCGATGTCAGAGTTTGGTCCGCATTGCCGGCAGTAAGCCATATTTGTTTCCTGTGGGCTTCCCTGCTGAAGGTGCTGCCTCCGCGACCCGACTTCGGATAAGCGGGAGATAATGGATGGAATTTTTTTCTATCCTTTGGGGTTTTACTTCTTAGAATTGCATGGTGGATTTGATCAAATGTTCTCGCAGGCCGAAGGTTTCCCACCCCTGTTTTTTTCCCCTGGTTGTGAAACAAACAAACAGTCTCTCAATATAAATATTAAAAAATGCTGATTTGCTGTCCAACCGAGTTTCTTCCCCTTACAGGCTTTCACATGGCAGATGGATTTTTATCCGATTTTCTTGTTTGTTTGCTTCAAAAGCACATTTCCCCCTGCGAGCAGAATAGCAAATGAAATTTCATTTAGACAAATGTAAGAGCAGAAAAGCCCAGTTACAGCATAGCCAAGTCTTTGTTGTGTTGATGGGAAGAAAACAGTCATTTTTTTCCCCCAATCTAGTCCCTCAACAGCTGTTTATCACCATCATTTGTCTGTCTGTCTATCAATCCATCTACCACTGAGTATCTCTTTCTCAATTT
The DNA here is from genome assembly GCF_054856515.1 of Filicampus tigris. NCBI lineage: Eukaryota > Metazoa > Chordata > Actinopteri > Syngnathiformes > Syngnathidae > Filicampus > Filicampus tigris. The sequence goes on along the minus strand of NC_141225.1, from coordinate 7,287,573 downwards.
TGTATAACCTTCATATATTTTTATTTATTTATTTTGTAGTCATTTGCACAACATGCACTAATGAGTCCACTTGCTCCCGCAGGTGTCTGTCCTGCGTAAACAGCACATTTCGCTGTCACTGGTGTAAATATCGCAACATGTGCACCCATGACCCGAGCAGCTGTTCCTTCCAGGAGGGCAGAGTCAACGCCTCAGAGGTAAAACACAAAGTTGCTTGTTGTAGACAATAAGACAAACTCAATGTAGTGAATAAAACCACATATACTGCATATTCGTGAGTCAAAGCATTGAAGACATAATATTCAGTTTGTCGTGTAATTAATTAACTTATTTCATACCTCTCTAGTAATAATCAAATTTACATTATTGCAACGCGTAATAAATGAAACGTCTGCGTGGCTGAATCACTACTATCACCACAAATGTCCACTTGATACTCTATGTTTCAAGTGGGATTAAATTTAAGTCAAATGTAAACACCCTTACTCAAAAATATGCAGAGTCACGGACAATTGTCAGTAGTCATCCTCCACTCCCTCTTGTGGAGTGCATATTTGGCTTTTGATGTATAGGACGGATGCGTACGGGTGAGAGTTCATGTGAGGATACATGTGCTTGAAAAAAATTTTAAAATGATGAGTTTTTGGGACCCTCACACCCACTAAAACGATGACTAATTTGGTGCAAGCATTAAACAGAAATATTTGGAATATTTTTGTGGAATAAAGTTGTTTTGAATTCAAAAGAGATTGACTGTGGGGATGTAGAATGAAGTTTTTTAAAACATATAACCAAAAAACAGATATCACAACGCATACATTTCACAATCACAACCGCTTGGATCTAAGCATGGCTTAATATGCAGTAAAAACTTGCAAGCAGGAGGTGTATTATTGGGATTAGAGATGTATTTGCTTCTGTAATCCCCGAGGGACATACTGAAGTGTGCATTAGTATTGCAGATGATGACGGGCAGACGTCGAGATAGATGACAGTGACAGATTGTTAATATCCTGTGGAGAAACGGTTATGTAAACACTCCAGAAATGATGCAGGCAGACTAGCGATATATGGACAACATGGAGAGAAAGACACCATCAAGTCAAAGCACTTATTCCAATCTGTTGCAATAATAAACCAATTTCTGGGGCTAAAAAATGCAATATCACAGGAATTGTGATCATGTAAACACTTGCTTGGCCTGTTTAAAGAAGATATGTGGATCCCTAAAAGGGATAGATAGATGCTTCCAAATGTGGTTGATAGTATATTTCCATAAATTCCACTCTAACTACCTGCATGTCTGGTTTTTTTTCCTCTTTATTATTCAGGACTGCCCCCAGCTCCTCGACTCAGGGCAAATTCTCATCCCGGCCGGCGAGGTGCGACCAATCACCCTGAGGGCCCGCAATCTCCCGCAGCCGCAGTCGGGCCAGCGGGGCTACGAGTGTGTGGTGAACGTGCAAGGTGTCGGCCATCGCGTCACGGCACTGCGCTTCAACAGCACCAGCGTGCAGTGCCAGAACAGCTCGGTACGGCTTTTTTTTTTTTTTTTGCGGGTAATGTTCTTACTATTAAGTTTTTTTGAGGATTTTTTTTTCTTTTTACCTTTTTGCTCCTTGTATATGTACATATTCAGTTTGCCGGTGCTAATCTCTTTCAATTTAAGGTTTCTACTCGTTTTTCATTTTCTTTACTGTCATGGGGATTGCAGATAAAAATTAGGTACAAAGCTATAATCTACTCTTGAGTTTCATGTTTTCTGCTCATATAAACAAATTAACAACTACAAAATGAATGAAAAGAGACAGAGGCAACACCACACGCCATAAAATGTGTTTTAGTCTGTCATATTTTTGTTTTCAGGGAGGAAGGGCAGTAAAGAAAGAGGAGAGGGAAAAGGCTAGAGGGTGAGAGTGGGAAATGGAAAGCAAATAAATGTTCCTTGTAATTTGCTGTGACCTCGTCTTGTAAACTGGGGATGTTAGAGCCACCAAACAAGAGCGATAGACTACAGAAGAATATGCCAGACGAGATGTCTTCTTTGTTGCGCGATTACAATGCAAGACGTGTCGTCTGTGACAATGCATGAAAAGGGCATCGTCCTCTGAGGTGGATGATGACAGATGGTTAAGAAGCCTCTTGTCTCGCCGCTGCCCTTTAGTCCTCTCTCTCCCTCCTTTCCGTCCTTTCTCCACTCACGACTGTTTACTGTTTTCCAGTACATGTACGAGGGCGTGAAGATCAGCGACCTGGCGGTGGAGCTCGCCATTGTGTGGAACGGCAATTTCATCATCGACAATCCCGAGAAGATTAAAGGTGCCTTTCTCTATCCATCTCTGCCTATAGCCTAGAGGGCGAGGGACTCAATCCATAATGGTGGGGATGGATGGGTCACTAAGGGGCGCCTCAAGGCCCCCCAAAGTGCTCGCAGGGAAAGTTCCCAATGCCAATAAGTGCTTATCGAGTAGCAGACAGTCATTAGTGTGTCACCAGGGATGAAAGATGGAGCTGCATGTTTGTTCGTCTGGCCTATCACGGCTGCCTTACCATTATCATAGACAGACACATTCGTGAATTCCAACTTCTCTAAGCTCATATTGGCATCAGGGTCTACAAAGGCAGGGAAAACCTATGTCCGCCAAAAATGTTGAGTGACTGGCCTAAAAATGGTGACACTTTTGTCAAAGAAATTCCGATACAAAAATGAAGGTGATCAAAAGGTCTTACGGGGGATATCGGGGTAAGTTAAGTTTGGCCTCGTCTTAACAAGTTTTAATGTTTATTTCAGTCGGCAAAAAAAAAAAAAAAAAAAACTGCCACACAATCCAACACAACATGGGCTGGAGTATAGCTTGTGCGCGTGGCGTAAAAAGGCGTTCTTCATTTACCTGCCAGGGCAAGTATAGTTTATAGTGTTTGTGAATTTGACGCGGCTACCAAGCACCCGACACATCTCACAATTTATATGCGCAAAAAGTATGCGCGACTATATGCGCAAAAAGCTCTAAATAGTAGTACAGATGATGTAACACAATTTGGGTGGATTTGATTAAGGGTTGGCAGACAGATTTGGCGCTGCGTGGACGTGTGGTGGATGTCATCATGTTTCATTTATAAATATGACAACAGAGTGGGACAGTCACTCTGGATTATTATAGAAATCAATTCATTGAACGAATTATCATCATAACCATGTAAAAAATATTTTAATAGCACGCCCCAACTGTGAGGCACAACGACAGTATGTGGAGTGTGAGGGGTACAGGGACACATGCGTGATCTGTGATGCAAGCTGGTATTCAATGGCCCACATAACATGCACGGATACGAGACATCATCCAGTTTACCGGTAGAAATGCACTTTGCGTGTGGATCCCAGCTAGTCAATTTCTGCTTCTTCAAAGTGAGCTTCCGCCACCCTGATTTTTAAGGGAATGAGAGAATCTGCTTTGATTGGCCGAAAGTTGGCTTCTTTCATCCCACAACGGTATAACAATGGCGCAAATGCCCCTGACACTTAATTCTCCTTGTGCAACAAAGTCTAGGAAAATACCAAAAGAAAAAAAACGCCACCCATGCGCTGAGTCAGACTGTGATTTGCACTAGTCTTGTGCTGGGAATGAAAATAGTGCCCTTAATGTGTGAATAGTATTTTTTTAACAAACAAACTAACTAACTAACTAACTAACTAACTAACTAACTAACTAACTAACTAACTAACTAACTAACTAACTAACCATGTCAACCAAATTACACCAATGTATCTAGAACAAGGGCATACTAACTAACTAACTAACTAACTAACTAAGCAACCAAACCAGCCTCGCAAGCTAACCAACTAAGACCAGTTAACAAAGGATGTTCACAAATGTTATCCCCTCATGTTATCTGATTTCATCCCGAGGCAATTTGATTTCAAATTAAAAGCATTTTATGGGACAAATGAGACACAGTCACACTAGACTAACTGATTTGTTTTCAGCGTAAACAAACACAGTTGCCACAGTTAGCAATGAGAAATGTCTTCAGTGATCAGTAAATTTGTCTTGTTTTGAGATTTTGATGTGTTGCATTGTAGTACATTTTATGAACCCCCCTCACCCCCCTTTGTATCAGACATTTTGCCAAATTACTCTTTAAAACGTGAGCATATGTGGATTTGCATCTCTCTCCAGTGCACCTGTACAAATGCAGTGCCCAGCGAGACAGCTGCGGCATGTGCCTGCGGGCAGAGAAGAAGTTCCAGTGCGGCTGGTGCAGCAGTGAGGGCAGGTGCACCATGAAGCGCCACTGCCCGCCCATCTCGCCGTACGCCAGCCGCTGGCTCGACCTCTCTGCCGCAAATGTCAAGTGCACCAACCCACGCATCACCGAGGTCTGTTTCTCTTTTTGGACTTTTGACTAACTGGGTCGTCTGTTGAGTGGCTGAATGAAATGTTAAGTTATTACAAAGTAAAACGTTAAAGAAACGGTAATTGCCCACTATATCCCACTATCCATTCCCACTATATCATCTGTTAAACATAAAAGAAAATGTGTTGGAATATATTTAGACTGTGTTGAAAAAGAGTGTTCAACATGGTTACAGAATGTGGGAGGGTGACTCTAAGAACTATTTTTGTCACTTTCTATCACAGATTGGCACTATTTGCATGTGGGTCTGGAATGTGACTCTCACAATGCACAGGGGATCCCTGTGTTCATATTTAGTATGAACGCGTTTCAAACGTCAGGCAGTACAAAGACCCTCTTGAAATCGATGTTTATCATCATCCACCTGACAAGTTAATTGAATTAAATATTTTAGATATGAGCTGTTTGGTAGCAGTGAACTCAGCTCACTTCACAAGAGGCAGCAGTTAGGCAGATAGTGAAATTCTCAGAAAAAGAAGCTTCAAGTTGTTTGATGCCACTCCCGGCTTTACTGTCAAACTAAACATACAGTAAAACAAAGAATGACATGTGTTTAAAACAACCACATAGCTTTTCCTGAAGTCAGTGCTTCTCATTTATTTTCTGCTACGCCCCCCGAAAAAGAAAACATTTCGCACCTTCCGCCAACTGTTTGTTGATACTATGAATAGTGTCAGTTGACCAGAAAATTGTTATAAATGCACCTCTGCATAAGTCTGTGTCCCTATTAACATGAAAGAAAATGTAAAAATGATTTTCTTTAGTCTGGTCCAAAAGATTTCAAGTCTATCAATTTTCTTGAAATGAAATTACACATTAAAGGTGCCAAATCTTTCCACAGGTAACTAGAGGCATGTTTATGAATATATTGTCTATATAAAAAAGGGAAAGTTGACAGGGAGGGATGCCAATTTGAGGAAATGTGGAAATTGGACTATGTTTCACTGAAATACGCAATAACTGTGTCTGCCTCATTTGCAAACTATTACCTATTTCCTGTTTCTGTTTTTCAATCTAAAAGTTCACCGAACACTTATTTTCAACGATATGCCTGCATGTTTGAAATTGACACTGGCCTGTACTAGTAAATCTGATATACAGAAGTCCTGAATTTACGATTGCGTTCCGTTCCAGCACTGGTGATGTAACACGGATTTCCGCGTATGTCAGATTTCACCGTTGAAGTCGTAATTTACATCAAAATACTTTGTATAAAAAACCGAAATAAGATCAAAATAAAAAGTATACGATGCCGTACTCAGCATTGCTGCTGAGAGGTGGATGGAGAAGAAGGAGAGGAGGGCGAAAAAGGAAAAGTTACTGCCGGCGCACACAGACACGATTAAGTTCACTGCGCATGCTCAACCGCAAGGAATGCCGGTCTTTGTAGTACAGGAAGTGCCTGTATGCGGAAGTGCGTTGTTTGGCGCGCAGCCCACTGCAAATACACAAGCAGAGGAAAACAAGCTTAGAGACGCAGCACAAAAGCACACATTTGGAGCGAGGAGGAAACTGGCTGCTTCATTCCTGTGGTGAGTGACATGAATATCAAGTGTCTTATTGTGACAATTGAAAATAACAAGCGGAAATGACGTCCATTTGAGTCACGACGCCGCTCAGTCATGTAACCAAGTTATTCAGAACGTTTCAGAAATTGGAAACGTCGTTGGTCGCGTGTGTCATAATTCGAGGACTTCCTGGATATGTATATTTTACATGTTTACCTGTCATCGAATTAAAACCAGGTCTACGGTGTTGAACTTCACACTCGGAAGATGGACCGTTGCGCACAGGCCTCTGGTATTTGCAAATTCACGGGGCAACTTCTATCCACCATTCACCATTTCAATACCTTACGCACAGAACAGCAAGCCGCCAGAAAGCCGTAAGGAATCTGGCTAAACTGGCCAATTTGAAAGGGACTAAAGGCATAGGTGCATAAATGCCAGAGCGGTATAAATTTTTGCCGGCTCTCAGAAGCTTTTGTGTGCACGTGCGAGTCAATGAATTTTGCATGCTAACACAGTAGCGGAAGACGGCGCACAAGGTAAACATCATGCTTGATAAAGATCAGTGTGTCATGAACATATGCATTAGCATACTCATGAATAAATATTGAGAGCTGCTCGCATGACTGTCAGAGCTCGTTGGTGCCGTGTGATGAACCATGACACCTGAAAGAAATTTTAATTACACTCTCATCAAGCAAAGGCCTACCGTAGTCTCGTGAAAATATTGAATTTAGCTGTTAAGAGTCTACTTGTATCGGGGGCCAAATGCAACAGTGATGTGCAGAGCACCCTACTGAGAGATATTCAAGTAGTCTTAAAGGCAAATGGCTCAAGTCCAGTAAACCCTCACCGATTTGCAAACACACCTACGCACTATATAACGCAGTGGTCCATGGACAGAGGGGTGGGGGCCATTTGGTACCAGATTGAGGTACCAGATATATAGGTACCAGATATATTAATAAAAAAAATGCCAGGATAATAGTTGTAGCTGAGCATAGTCTACCAACACATATGTCCCAAAATGTACGTTATTACCCAGGCAGGACTGTTCGTCTACGCAATCGAGCGCTCTGTAAGTTCACATGGATGACATTTCGTTGATTTGGGTTATTTACCAAGGGTTTGATGGATCCCGTGTCACAAACCGCAGTTTTATTCATGCGAAGGCGGCAAGCGGGTTACGCGCCGAAGATGGCGCGGAGCTGGCACTTCAAAGAGCTGCGGGCCTTTGATGTACCGCTTGTATTAATAGCATTTGTTAAGGAGGTATGCCAAAATGAATCGAGTAAAGTGTACCGCTGGAAAACACTGCTTTGGCATTGCTGCCAAACTACTCTGCAGGCCCCCTAAAAGGTTGCAGCTTGAACATTGGAAAGGAGTACATCCATCCATCCATTATCTATACCGCTTATCCTCACAATAGGGTGGCGGAAAGGAGTACCTATAATTTGTAATTAAAGGGAGTATATTATGGAAAACTGAGTTTTTATAAATTGTATACAAATAGTTGGGAGTCTACCAACACATCAAGGGCCCTATTTTCATCTAAGTCTAGCAAAGTGCAGTCTAATTATGCGCATCGGTGGGGTTTTCTTTCTTTTGGTATTTTCCTAGACTTTGCACAAGTGGAAATGGGCATAACGGGTCGTTTGCGCCGTTGGCGTCATTGTGGGTTGGAATGAGCCAACTCCCAGCCAATCGAAGCACGTTCCCCTCATTCCCTTTAAAATCAAGGCGGTGGAAGCGCACCAGCGCTTGACATTCGTGCACCACCACAAAAGCTAAGCTCTGATTCATGTTAGCAAACAGCATTAGCTTCTGTTTGCCATAATTGAATGTTTTGCAAAACTATTGATGACTGGCAACAAGGTGGACCTCGTGGTTAGCATGTCTGCTTCACATTTCTGAGGTGCAGGGTTTGAATCACAACTGCTTGCATGTTCTCTCCGTGCCCCGTGGCTTTTCTACTTTCTACTACTTTTCCACCAAATACAATGACAAATTGCCAATCAGTGTCCACTTCAGGGTGTGCCACTGATCATTGTTTTACACCCACAACATTTCAAGCACAAGCTCCGCACATCAAAATAGATCTCATCATCATACAGAAATAGTAATGTTAAAGGTTAAAAATTTGATTAACGCGATTAAAAAACATACAACTTTAAATGTGACTGTAATGAATCGATCGCAATCAATGCACTATTTTGACATCCCTAATGTACTACTGAACAGCTTTTACTGCTGCATAATGAAGTATATTGGCGTTTAATCGACAAATCTCCGACTGATTATTATTATTTTGAAAAGGCCTAATAATTGCTGATTAATTGGTTGTAAAAATAAGGACAATCCCTCTTCAATCTTGCCTTTTTCTTCACACTCATAACAGTCCATGGCTCACCACAACCCACTAGCTCTGACGCCAAATCTTGGAGACTCCCCGTTAACTATGAAACACAGTTCAGTGTATCTGCAAAGGTTTCGTAAACCAGTTTTGGGAACACCTGATTTTTTTGGGAACAATTGTTGCAGTTTTTGTGCATTTTCTATAATGCCCAAAATGACACTTGGTGTCAACAAAGTACGTTGAAGTGATTTCAGCTTGACTGTGCAAAGATTTTTGTATGTTGGTGAGGAGATGTGTTTAGCAAGGGTTGTTAGCGGTGCTTACAGAGCCTTCACCACATTTGTTTTTGCATCGCTGGGTAGATATTAAAAAAACACAAGCTAACAAATGACAGCTGTAGTGTTACTGAATGACAAATGATATGTTCATGTGTTGCAAAGGAAACACACACGCAAACTTGGAATTAATATGTAAATGTTCTGGGATCATATTTTGTGGCAGATTTATTATTTATTAATATTGGCAATTATAAGCATTTGCGGGAGGGGCATCAATTATTATTCAGACACTTGGAAACCGCTTTATTTTCAGGTAACATTGTCTCTGTCTTCCTTCCATAGGTGAGCCCAGTTGCTGGACCTCTAGAGGGCGGCACGTTGGTTACTATCCAGGGCCTGAATCTGGGGCTGTCCTTCTCTGAGCTCGAGGGAAATGTACATGTGGCGGGAGTGCAGTGCGTCCCACAGGAAGAGGGCTACATGACCGCCGAACAGTAAGGGAGCCGCTTTGTGATGCAGGAATCAGCCCTTGAACAGCGTCAAGTGGAGGAAAACAATTTTGCTTCTGAACAGAATTATTTTCATCCGGGTTTATAAAGAGAAATGTTAATATTTGTAAAAAGTTTCTTTTGCATCTTTGCATCACTAGAAAAGCTTTACATAAAAAATTTTTTTTTAAAACATTTAGTACCGGTAGTCTAGTCATTTAGTAAGTGTAGTCTTACAGCCATTTATTTATTTATGTTTTATTATTATTTTTTTTTAGATATCATTTTTAGTAACGCTTGTGATAAAAAATGGACAGTGGCCGCAAATGGCCTTGGGCAGTAGTTTGGACACCACTGTTTTAAAGTGTGGTAATCAATCCACGCATTTATATTTTCCACATGGGGTTGTTGTCAGAGGCGGGGCTTTTTCTGGCTATTGTTGCAGTCAGAGCCAACGAGAAGGGACGGGGGTTTGTGCTGGCTGCTGTTTGGATGCTGCCGGCTCAGCTGTAATTGAAATGCGCGGCATGTCGCTGACTGGAGGGACAATCTGTTAGCCATGTGTTTCTCTCGCAGCCATGTAATGTGATTGGGTTCACACTGCAAGGCTTTCTAATTTATATCCTAGTATAAAAAAAACAACAACATGCTGAAAGAAAATGATAAAACTCTTCGACGATTCAGCGTGCGCTCTAAAAGAAGACAGCATTGATATAAGAGCGATTATTTTCAACGCAGGGTCACTTATTTAATGATGTATTCACGGCACGTTTTATCTTATTGACCCGGCAGACAATACGGATTTATTGTGGCAACTCGTACGTTGTCATGAGAACTGCAGGTAATAGTGGGCGGCGATGGTGCTGTGGATGGTGGAAGGTGGGGTGTAGTTTATCATCTGAGTTGTGGAGCTGTTTTCCATTAGGAAGAAAGATGGTCTTCTACATTGACCCACAACTTTTATGAAAGCAGCCTCAATCAGAGCAGCCGGCAGCCCTCTGGGAATGTGTGTATTTATGGAGTTGTGCGTGCATCTTCAGCGGCCAAATCTTATTCAGTTTGGTTTGCCACAGTATTGTTTGCAATGGGAAACAGTGATCTGGCTTGCTTGCTGAGAGCAAGCCTGCTTTGTAAGTAGTGCCATCACTGTGTAAGCCACGCAAACTCAACGCAACATGGAACTGTGCTGCTTGATGACATTTACCCTCAACAGCAAATAGAACTGTGTCATGAAAAAAAGATTTTAAAACTGTGTTAGACTATAATAATTACAATACTTTACTCCCAAAGTAAGGGGGCTGAAAAATGACTTCAAGCCTGCACTGGAAAACATGGTGCTATGTATTTACTCAATTTTATTTCATCAATTCCTGTGGATCCAGCTGCATCTTTGAAATAGAGTATACATCTACTTAAAAAATGTATCTACATACAGATGATTCTATTGTGTGCAACCACTTGACAAAATAAAATTGAGTAAATGAAAGGGTAAGCATTTCCAGTTAGGTTTCAAATTCGATTTTCTTGACATGCATATGGGTTTTAAACTTTGGTTAGGGTTTCAAGCCTGGGTTATGGTTTCAAATTAGCTTTGCAAGCAAGGGTTAGGGTTTCAAGTCAAGGTTAGGATTTAAAATTTGGGTTTCAAGCCTGCGTCAGGATTTTCAAATTAGGGTTTCAAACTTGGGTTCTGAGTGAGGGTTATGGTTTTAAGTTAAAGTTTTGAATCACGGTTTCAAGGATGGGTTAGTGTTTTAAATTAGAGTTCTCAAAACAGGATTGGGGTATCAAGTCAGGGTTTCAAACCTGAGTAAAAATTTGATGGTCAGAATTTCAAGCCAGGGTATGTTTCAAAGTAGGAGCAGACAAAATTACGGTTTCAATGTGGAGGTTGAAGCCTGCGTTAGAGTTTAATGTTCTGTTTCAAATTTGGGTTTCAAACCAGGATTAGGGCTGGGATAGGATTTCAAATTAGGAGTGTAAGTGAGAGCTACAAATGTAGGTTTCAAATTAGTGTTTTGTGTAGAGGATAGGGTTTCAAACAGAGATGGGAACGAAGTACAAATACTTCGTTACTGTACTTGAGTTGCTTTTGTCCATTATTTTATAATTCACAGAGTATTTATTTTTTAGAATACTTTTTACTTTTATCCGTTACATTTGAACAATTACTTTTGTTTTACATGATGCATGAAGATTAAAAAAAAAACAGACCAATGTTCGTGGCTCCGCCAATCATATGAAGGGTTACACCTGGTCCCTGACATCCCAGTTTGTGATTGGCTCTATCTCAAGCTATGACATCACCCGAGAAGACGTTATGCTACCCGCTACTGAAGATGATTTAATTAGAAGGTGGGAGGAAGTAAAATGATCGATGATGTGGAATGTGTCGCCAAACAATTCTTGGTGAATGCATTGTGTCCTGCGTAAACCAAAGTCTACGATTTTACCGCCTACAAGAATACCCCATCCACTCTGAGAAAACATGTCGAGGCAAAGTAATTACAAAAGTAATTACCCTTTCGTTAGCTTGGCCCTGGTTAATGACGTTAGTTTAGCATAACATGCTATACTAGCGTGGTAGACCATTTGGTTCCATTTGTTTGCTCTCAGACATTGAAATTTTGAAATTTGAGAGTCGAAAAAATAATCCAGTCAGTTTAAAGGGTGTTAAGTGACGACCTTTCAAATTGAATAGCCTTCAAATTATTTGACATGATTGGGAAACATCCGGTAAAACTACTTCTTACTTTTATTCATTTATTACATTTCAGAGCTTGTACTTTAATACATTTACTTGATTAATTAATTGAATGAGTACTTTTACCAAATTCATTTTTTATACAAGTAATTGTACTTTTACTCAAGTACAAAATGGCTGTACTTTTCCCATCTCTGGCTTCAAACTAGCATTAAGGTTTTAAACCTGGGTCAGAGTTTTGAACTAGGGTATTAAATGTGGATTAAGGTTTCAAGGCTGGAGTAGTGCTCAATGTGATTCTAATACCTTTAACATATTTTGCCAATTGCAATGCATACACATACAAAAAGACCCTTCATGACTAACCAAATGCAATGTTGTTTCTTGGTTTCTGCCTACCTATTTGTATATACGTTCATATTGATTCCATGTGCCAGGATCGTGTGCGAGATGGTCGCCGCTCCCAAAGGAAGCGCACCGGGCCCGGTCAAGCTTTGCGTGGGCGAATGCAGACCGGAACTACGCGCGCAGTCCCATCAGCTCTACTCTTTTGTGGTAATTCTATGTTCCATTTAATCCATCCAATCTGTAATTATCAAATGGAGAAACAGACAATAGAAGCTTGATTAGGGAGCTTTTGTTCACAACGATCTTGAGTATTAGTCTGTATGCTAATAAGAATTATTCAATGGCTTTCTGAAGACATGGCGGGGTTTTCCTTCTTCATTGTTTTTGCTGTCTGCCTATTGAACAGCAGACTGGTCTGTTATTACAGTGATAATCAACTACTGTGCCATGGCACATTGGAACATCAACTGTGAAA